>NC_060156.1:27908684-28044004 GCF_021292245.1 Micropterus dolomieu | reverse complement strand
ATTACCAACAGTAACCTTGGAAACGGTGGTCCCAGCTCTTTTCAGGTCATTGACCAGCTCCTCCCGTGTAGTTCTGGGCTGATTTCTCACCTTTCTTAGGATCATTGAGACCCCACGAGGTGAGATCTTGCATGGAGCCCCGGTCCGAGGGAGATTGACAGTCATGTTTAGCTTCTTCCATTTTCTAATGATTGCTCCAACAGTGGACCTTTTTTCACCAAGCTGCTTGGCAATTTCCAGCCTTGTGGAGGTGTACAATTTTGTCTCTAGTGTCTTTGGACAGCTCTTTGGTCTTGGCCATGTTAGTAGTTGGATTCTTACTGATTGTATGGGGTGGACAGGTGTCTTTATGCAGCTAACGACCTCAAACAGGTGCATCTAATTTAGGATAATAAATGGAGTGGAGGTGGACATTTTGAAGGCAGACTAACAGGTCTTTGAGAATCAGAATTCTAGCTGATAGACAGGTGTTCAAATACTTATTTGCAGCTGTATCATACAAATAAATAGTTAAAAAATCATATTGTGATTTCTGGATTTTTTTTTTAGATTATGTCTCTCACAGTGGACATGCACCTACGATGACAATTTCAGACCCCTCCATGATTTCTAAGTGGGAGAACTTGCAAAATAGCAGGGTGTTCAAATACTTATTTTCCTCACTGTAGCTAAAGTGAAGAGATTGTTTTTTGCTAGTTAGCTGGCTTCCCCGATCTCTACAGGTTGTGTTCAATAGCTTTGGGGCTAATTTTCAAAGACTGCACCCTGATTTTCTTTTCTTTGGGAATCTCTTATAAACCAGCAGCAGATGATCGCAGTGTTCATGAATGTGGAGGAGGACCTTGTGATCTCCAAGACTGACAGAACACTTAACAGTTTAACACAGTCATAAACACCAACCAACTTTTCAAGAGGATTTATTAAGATCATGATCAGTCGTATCAAACACTGCGCTTTGGTCTAAGAGGGCAAGAACAGAGACCTATTTTCATCGTTTCAGTCTGAGGTCACTGATTATTTTAGCAGAGCAGTGTCAGTGTTCTAAAGCCTGATTGAAATGCTGTAGCGAGGAGTTCCACTCAGTGACAGTCTTGCAGAGCTCAGTTGTAATACAGGTCAATGTTTCCATGGATGCATCTTTCTGACAGAGTTTGCTGAGGTCTTTACATCAGCCATAGTGCTGCCTCTAATTGCAGGTATTTTGTTATTAAAGAACAACGTTCTTCACAACTTCAGAGAACTGCTGATGGGTGGGAGCAGCGTTGAGAAGCTGGCATTTTCTGTATATTCTTCCAAATGTAATCCTTGTAACCATGAAAGGATTCATTAACACTCTTACTTACAGAAGAGCTTCTGTCAGCCGACCTCTCTTTAAGCTTTAGTGGAGCAACAGCATTTAAAGCAGTGCACAATGTGTTGTTGAAATGTTCAACCATGTCTTTTGAACAGCAGTTACAGCTGTTTGACGCAAGCAATCTCATAATATTAGAGAACTTTGCCTCAGCCTTACCATCTAGGATTCTCTGTTGAACAAGATATTGGCGTCCAAAAACACACACTGTGGGTCAGAAAGAGGTCATTCTAATACAGAAACATTGTCAGTGTTTAACCCTGGTAAGTCTATAAGGTTGCCATGCTGATGAGCGGAGCTGTCCAGTAAATTCACGAGCTCCTTTGCCTTGGAGTCATCCTAGAATATTCAGGTCTCCATTCAGGATTAATCATATCTGGTGGTACCAAGTGAGGTGAGCTCTGAGAATTCCTGCAGTTACAGCGCTGAATATCTTGGAGGCTGATATGTAATGCTGAGCACTAATAGTTCTGCTTTGAGCTCAAGGGCAAGAGATTCAAATTATATTATTATATATATTATATTATTATTATTATATTCACCCAAGTCAATGTCATTTCACACAAACGGCAGACTGTCAGATTATAGATTACAGTTTGGTCTGGATCCATTAATGTTATGTACACTAACCACTTGATTAGAAGAAAATGGCAAAGAAGAAATATGGACACCAGATGAAATGCGAAGTGATTCATCCTGTCTGCATCTTCAATTTAAAGTATTTAGGCCATTTTGGTCATTTACAGTATGTATTAAATTGGTGTTAAAATATTTGTGACTTCTGGGGCTAATATTTAATATTTTTTTTCCAACAAGGGTGGACTTGTGTTTGCGCCTTTGCTCGTGCTTTTTCAAGACCAAAGACCAAGAATCCCTGTTTCAGCTGTCAAGCTACTTTTTACTGAGATCATATACTGTATGTAAAATACATTTTTTAATTCAACTTTCACAAAATACAGTGCAACAGTGAGACCACCTGGAATATTACAGTATAACTTGAAGCCTGTGCTCATTGTGTTTATGTTAGAGTTTTTGTGTGCATTGTTCATATTTACATACTTTTTCGAAGTAAACGTCATTGGGAAAATTCAGTACATTCTTTTAGCACATTCAGAGATGTTTTGGATTGCATCTGTGTGAAACAGCATTGGGACGTAACTTTCTAGAGTAGGGGTAGCCAAGCTTTTCTGACTGTGGGCCAGATACAGACAATTATAAGAAGTCACTGAAATTTTCAGCATTTCAGCATCTTTTTGGTTGCATCATGTTGAATCAGCTGAGGTAAGTGTTTTCATCAACTAATCCATCATTGTAGATCAGGTAGTCGTCGAAATGGTAGCACCTCTAATGATCAGACTAAGAAGTGCAAGGTAGATCCATTGAAATTCATTAGAAATAAGCTTGAGCTATATGCTAGTTTCTTTTAAAAGTTCACAACGGGGAATTTAAAATCCAGCTGTGGGCCACAGTTTGCCATAATTTGGCGACCCCTGCACTAGAGCATGGGGGACATTTGGATAAGAATTACTGCAACAAGTCATTCAGATTAATAAGAAGGTCAAAAGTTCATAAGCTGTCCTTGTGCTGCTGCTCACTGTGCAGGAAACCACAACATTGTTACAGTCCAAGAAACCTGTGCAAAAATATATATTCTATTCTATAGCCACATTATATTTTAATTTGAGAAGGAATTTAGTTGCTGACAGAAAAGGATGGAAGATGTGGGCTAAAAGACTTGTGAACATTATCAACATTATACGATCAACATTCGTAGGAGGGTTTAAAAAGTCACAATGTACACAGAAATATGTTACTACAAAGACAAAAATAGAGGAACCAACTCGCCTTCATCCCAAATGCAACAAATTACACAATCTTTTACACTTAAAAAGTCTCTTAAAATAAATACATATTGCTTCTATTGCACGTGTTGAAAAATACATTCAGAGTACAATCTTTCTTCAGTGACTTCAAAGGACATAAAACCTGCCAGTGACCTTGCAACAGACAGGAGGACCATCTGAGAATAGATGCAGATATATGGAGATCAAACAGGCACATAACTGTATCAGCAGCACAATGCCCGTTAGGCTTTCCACACTTACACAGTCAGAGACGCATCTTACACTTTATAACATCATATCCACACACCTCACTATCTCTCAAAACTAACAGGGAGTATATTCCAAATGTTTCCTGGTAGAGGATAGTATAAGAGAAACAATACTGTGACTAAACTAATACACTTTGATACAATCTATATCCTATGATACCACATATGTGATTTACAGTACTGACAGGTTACATGGGTAATACACTGTAAACACTGCTTACAGTTATTCAGATATTGTATTTATTGTTTAAACTGTATTGATGAGGCGCTCACTCCCTCACACATACGGTACACGTTACAATACGACAGAGCTGAGGAGGAGATATGAAGTAGAGCCAGAAAGCAAAGCGCACCAGACGGGACACGGCAACAAGAGTAAAGCTAATAACTAATTCATCACATATTTCAAAAGTATGGTCACTAATGTACGACGTAATTCTGGAAATTGGTCCACGGTTGTGCACAAAGATAAAGTGTTGGAGACGTGTGCAGCAGGCCTACAGCAGGCTGTCCAGGTACTTCTGAGCGCTCTCCTTGTCGTAAGCACTAGCGGGCTGCCTGTAATTGTCGTTGTAGTGCTGCAGGATGGTGACTACATCGTGGTGGCCGAAGAGCACCGCTTCATCTATCGGCGTTTTCCCCCACCTGCACACAGAAAAGGTTAGTATGTCAAGAAGAACTCTGGCTTTTGGCAAAAGTGTTCCCCAATAAAGACGCCACCTGCTCTAGATTTCCCTCGTCACCAGCACCACTAACACATGTTGTGGTCGTGCCTTTCATTAAATCAAGTGACTTCTCAAACTCAATATTTCAAGCGTTCTCACAAAGTAAAGCCAAATCCATATATAGCAGTCCTATTAGTCTGACCTTATTATAGTCAAAATGCTTTTGAAATTGCATTTGACTCGCTGCATGTTGTCCATTACTTCTATTCTGTGTTTTAACTGACATACTTTTCACAATCATTTTCTTATTATCATAACTGTGGAAACTGGAACTGTATTAACCATGTCTTAAAAATAGAAATAAAGGTACTTAATAATCTTATTATCCATGTACAGGAAGTGTCTGTAGGTTAATTTTCACATTTACCAAATCAAAAAGATCAAAGGTTGTTATGAAATGTCCATGTAAGCATATGATATGTGATAAACAGGCATTATAAATTGTCATTATAGTCCCTCAGAAAGAAGTAGGGTCTGAATCGAACCCTGGTGTGTTAACAATCACTACACCTCCTGCTTCAAAAGATCCAAACTGCAGCTTATGAGAACAGCTTGAAAAGACATAGATGGTGAGAAAGAGCACTCTGATGACTGGACTCACCTGTCTCTGGGTACTGGGTTCACCTTGCAAGCCTCCAAGAGGAAGCGTACCACCTCTGTGTGTCCTGAAAGCAGAGCAGGTGTTAGAAACACAAAGCATACACGTACCAACGAGTGCTGTGAAGACTCTAACTGGCCGGGATCTTGATATGCCACACCTGTGGCAAAGGAGAAGTTCTTACTTACACAGATTTGGACAGATCTGTGAACAATATTTGAGAGAAATAGACCTTTTGTGTTCATAGAGAAAGTCTTAGATCTTTGAGTTCAGCTCATGATGAATGGGGGCAAAAACAAAAGTCTTGCGTTTATAATTTTGTTCAGTGTATGTATCCTGCAGCAATAACATGGCTCACATTTGAAAATAAGGCTCTCAGACTGCACCATGAAAAACAGTACAGGTCCAATGTATACAAAATATGTGGACAGTGTTGTATATTCTTTTATACTTTTATTTTTAATCAGACACAAACCTGCAATATTAATCTCAAAAAAGATGAACAGGTTGACTTTAGGCTGCACATTACCTTCTGCTGCTGCTACATGGAGGGCCGTTCTAGAGTCGTAGTCCCTCTGCTCCATGTCCATGGATGACAGCGCAAACCTACACACACAATGTTTATGTAACTTACTTTGTAAGTACCTTCAGTTATTGCATTCTTTACACACATCTTATCAGTCAGTTTAGGTTTGTCTCCAGACTGAAACAATACAATGCAATGTAAGGAAGTTTACCATCACTGCCATACATTCTTTCCTTCCACTTAAAGGTTCCTTGTGCAGTTTTAGACATCTAGAAGAGCTACGGAGCTGTTTATTTATGAGTGGGACCCTGTTTTGTTTGTCTTGTGCACACACTCAGGAGCAATACACATTCCAATGGTTAAACAGAATTCCCCTGACCTACAGGTGGCAGTGATGCACCAAGAAACACAGCAAAGACTGGAAAGAAGAAGTTGGCATACTAATAGAAATGGATAATAGTGGATTTAAATGTTTTTTTGTTGATGTTTTTTAAAATCTGCTTTGTAAATGTTTTCAGACTATCAGTTGTTCGCTATCAGTGTTACAAAGATAAGCATTTTTAAATTTTACTGTAAATTGTCTGCTATGTAGCAGAAGGGTGTTACTAACTCATTTTCACTTTACAACTTGTTGTAATGTGACAAAGAAATCCACCTTGTACCTTGTTTCATGAGTAAAGAAATGATGTCATGACCTTGAGGATACACACAATGACCTTTGGTGAGTAACATAAACGTAACGTAACGTAAGTAATATAAACGTAACTTTTGTTTAGAAGGAAACTCCTCGCCCCTATTAGTGAACATCAAGGTCTGGTCTTGTTGCCAATTGAGGTCACCAGAGTGCAAAGCTGCCTTACGCAGCCACGAGAGGAGAGGGATTTTCACCACTTTTCAATCTTTACAAGGATCAGTAAAACAAACCTTTACACATACTGTAGGAGTGGACTTCAATGGGTGACAAAAAGAGACAAATAAGCCTGAAGTCTTCTGTAGCCAATATTACAAGTTAGTGAGTGGGAGCTGCTCACCTCCTCAGGGCAGAGACGTCTCCTGTGTAGGCAGCAAACAGCAGGTTGATGACAGACTTGACCTGAGAACAGGGATGGGCAGAGAGAGAGAGAGAGAGAGAGCGAGAGAGAGAGAGCGAGAGAGAGAACATTTGCAGAAGGATTTCAGAGTCACCCTATTTTCACTCCCGCTCCACCAACTCCAGCAGCTACAACAAAACCACTACCAAATACATGAAGAATGTTACACATTTAATTTCTAAGCAGCAGATGAAGCATCTATAGTTTTCTTACTGTCAACAAATCCTATGAAACCAAACCAAACCAACATGTGTTAGTCCGTCATGTCAATCCCAAGGACATTTGTTCCTAATGAAGATGTACATTTTCAAATAACTGCTTAAGTTTTATTTTTTAAAAAGCCTCAGCAATTTCCCATAACAGCTGACAGCTTGTATATTTGTGGGGCACTATTCAGCTGTGGATGAATCCACATTTGGTGCTCTGGTGAGGGCAGCAGGACGGTGAATGTGGGACTGAGTCAAAAGAAACTACAGTGTGTGAGTTCATGGTGATGAAGGATAATGTGAGGCTCACTGACTGGCTTTTAACAGCCATGGAGCTCTACGGCACAGAGGGAAAATAGATATCAGGCTGTGCTCCAAACACATTTTCTAAAAGGATCAATTCACTGTTTATTTCGATCTTTTCATGGGATTTGTTGACGATCAGATCTGGTGAAAATGTACTTATTTAATCATAAAATATAATGCATCTCAGACGACTGCCACTGCAGACATGTTACATCTATGCAATTATCAAAACAATTCAACAAACATGGACTCTCTCTGCATCAGTTAAGACTTACCATCAAATAGGAATGAATCATTTCCTATAAGCAAAACTCAAGGACTTCAAAACATACACAGAAACAATGGATATGTGAAAAAAATGAGAATAGAAACTAGCCTGTATAGAAATACCAATACAGGCTAGTATCTGAACAAAGTTATTACACTTTTTCTGAGTAATATTTTACTATAGCTTCATTTCCAGGGAAAGTAGAATTAATATAAAGAGAGATGCTAAACTGAGAATTTGTATTATAAAGTGAAAGTAGTAGTAAGTGGAACAACGGCAGCATAACTAGATTTAAACTTGCGTTTGCGGGACGTTGAAGGTTAAGCTCCAAGTAGCAGGGACAGACCAGTACAGGTACACATAGGAGTGTATGCACAAGTAGGTGATTACATCACCACTGCAACAAGGAGCATGGCACTTGATTACACAGCTAGCCAATACCCATGCAGCAAAAGTAACACCCATTAAAATATTCTAACTTCCACCAGTTCCAACTCTCAACAAGCAAGCTGAAACAAAACATCAAAGTAGCCCAGAAAAACCACTTTAATCTTGAGAAAGCTGACGTTATGAGCACAAACTGAGACAGAAGGGACCACCAAAGACAAAAACTATTACAAAGCCTTATTTCACCCAGATATTAGAAACAGATTCAGGCTGCGAAACAAGGCCTGCATTGAAAACATGTCCCAGCACCTTTCGGAAGCGAACGCAAAGCCAGGGCCAGATGAGGCTGGATTCTTACATCCCTCTATCCCTGCGCTTTGGCTAATGTCAGGTTTGATTTATGTTCCAGTTAGTTCTTGTGTTTTTTCCTTGAGCGCTCCCACATTTATTTGTGTCTTTTAGTACTACTTGTTGTAGGCCTACAATAAACTCCCCTTTAATTGGCTTTTCCTCAACAAAAGTGCTGACAAGAATAATTTCCTCTGACTGTTAATTGACTTGACTTGTAGGCTGCTGTGACTTCTTGTGTTCAGGGGAATCAAACTATGTCCTTTTATGTCACGACCACTTTGAGTTACTTAATTCACTATTTCTGTCCAACTTCTGAAGGGACAGCAATTAAGTGTTTTAGCAGCAAACAGAAGTATTCAGTCAGTCTGAAGGCATCTCTAAAAAAAGAGAAGGCGCGTGTTGTTGTTAAAGAACAGTTATGGGTGGAGAAATGAGATGATGGATAACAAGTGCTTTATTAGAGTTCATACAATCGACACCAAGGCTAAAAAAAATCTTAACACAACTTTCATGTCTCAAGTCCATCACAGCCAAAGAAACTGAAGTATCAGAATAATAAAAGGAAGACAAGTTCATGTCTTAATTTCGAAGAGCTGGCAGTGTATGGAGACTTTACATACAGCATTACAACCATGTGGACTAAGAAAAGAAATCAAAACATAGAAAAAGTTTGACAGTTATGAGCTTGGAACTGTTTGGCTTCATCTTCTGTATGTTTGAGGGAAATCTTGGCTTTTATGAACCCATGTAACATGTTACTTGTTCCCATGTAACAGCTTTTCTACAGCTATTCTACTTTTTCAACAATTAGTCTTTGGCCAAAAAAGATCTTATAAATAAAGCATCAGAGAACCTTACAATTCCAAGGTCACCCTGTTATAATGGTAATGGTTTTTGCAATTTCCATGTCAAAAGTAGAATGTATGTCCAAGACACAAATCAACATAAATAAAGACATGTGGAAGGTAATCAAATGAACTTTAAACATACTGATTACACACAATTAACACATTTATTAAAGCATAAAACAATATGCATGCAGGTGGGAGAATGAGAATTCAGAGGAAAATAACAGGAAACATTACAAACATGACAACTATATAAAAACCTGATAATTTCCATGGAAATACTGGTAAGTGCATTCAAAAGCCCCTCTGTCATGAGTTTGATTGCACAGAATAATAGTTACACTGTGAGGAGTGAGATAATGGTTGCTGAATTACAAATGTCAAATACTATACTTCATGTTTGTCATTCTGATTTACCAAAGCAAAGTTGAACAGATAACATAATCAGCCTGGTTTGTTGCCATAAATGCTGTTCTGGTCCAGTAACATGCAGGCACTGTACTTTAAGATTTTGTACCAATGTAGCAGCAAAAAATAGGTTTGCACGTTGTTAAAAGGAGAAACGGATTCCCTCCACGGTCATATCAGAAAGGAAAAAATTTAATCTATGCTTCTGGAAATCCCCTACTTGTGCAGCATTTGACCAAAAATGCAGTAAAGTAATAAGAATGGTTTCAAAATTGGACAAGTAATAGATAATAGAAAGTGAGTGAACAGAAGAAAAATTTTTCTTCTGTTCACTCACTTTGTATTTTGTTAATTGATAAATATAATCTCTTAACGTGTCTATTTTTGAAAGCATTCTTAATTTACAGCATTTTTCCCACAGCTGCCTTAAACTTTTGCACAGTAGAGTATAAGCATCATGGTATACTGTATTTGTACATTTACATTGTGTTATAATCCTTAACCACCTGGTTGGTAAGGCTAAGAATGTCTTACGGTTCCAATCACAGTGATGTGCTGGAAATTGAGAACATTTTACGTCTTTATTCTAACTTCATATTTGTAAATTGTTGAAAATATTCTTCTTATGACACAAATATGTTTCCTCTTCAAAATCTGTGTGCACGTGTCAACTCTTGTCCTTTTAAATTTCTCCCAGTACACACATGCATCACTTCACACATGCACACAATTTAACATCTGGTGCATGAAGGTGGACTCTGCTACTGATAATGCAATTAGAAGCAACTAATGAGTTAAAACACATTTAATGGTTATAGCCAGATAAATGGCAGCCACGGGTATGTAATTTTGATGATCTTAAAAAACAGAAGCACTGTCCAGCATCTCAGTGCTTTCTGTACACTGATGTGGCAAACCCAACGCAGCTTCTTGCATACTGTAGAAAATACTGTAAGAGCACCAAGGAAATGGGTTTTCCTACACACCAACATTTCCAAGGAGCATTAACGTTGACAGAGGCTTTTGAATCCATTGTACCTCTACACAATAATTAGCAGACACAACAGAAAGTAAAAGTCCATGACTTAAAAAAAAAGAAGAACAAAACTTCAAAACATCACATTGTTATAACAGTGTATTATTATTGGCTCCAGCAGCTAATCTCACAACCAGTCACACCCAGTGAAAAATGCCACAAATACAGTTTTAACAATGATTGAATAACAAACAGACAGTCACAGTACAGTCACAGTACAGTGACATCTAAGGCATCAGCTGACATGTGCAAGTATTCTTACTTCCTGGAGGAGACAAGATTATAAATTCAGAACGTCTGTAGTGTATATTCTACACACATTCTAGTCTGCTGTTGAGGATTATCACTCACGTACATATCCCTAAAAGCGTATACACCTGCCACTACGTACATTCAGAAGTGCAGTAAATTACGTATATATGGTAGACAGTTTTGATAACATACAACCTTACTAGAAGAGCAAGAGTTGGAGAACTTTACAAACACGTGGTTTGTTTTGGAATGCAGCTCAGATAAACCCTGCAGATAAAACCTGCAAGCACCTGTTCACAGCAGAGAAGTTGTATGAGGACTGGTCAGACCCATGCATACTCTGAGGGGCTTAATGTGCAATGAACATACACCACCCTTTCATATACAGAGCATACACACTAAACTTGATACACAATGGTCCATTCAGACACAAACTCAGCTCAGAATGATGCAACCAGTCTCTCAAGAGCGCTGCCAGGTGAATGAGGACACTCGGGTCCAGTGAGTGAGAACAGCTTGCTTTCTCTTTTGCTTTGCCGATAAGGACTCAGCCTTAGTACATGGGGCGCATGCTCGATTAGAAGGAGCAAGTGGGGTGCTCCAGTTTTCATATACAAATCATCATGGTTTCAAAATCAGCCCCAATGGTGGTCCAGGCACAAACACTGACAGTTTAAAGTCAAGTTGAAGTCCTGTTTTACTGCAGTTTCTCTCTTCAGTGCTATCTCCATATAAGTCAGCACAATAGGAGTATTTCTCAACCGTCACTCTGCTTTTAGATCCCAAGTTCTGTCTATTTTGTTTTCTATTTTTTTAACAGAGGGAGGCACAAATGATGCTATATATAAAATTGATTCAATTTATTCTTTACTAGTAATTCAAGCACATGCAAATGTGCATTCTTAGTCGTGCATCCCTTTATGCATATCAAGTGGGGGGTTCCTACTAATCTCAATTCTCAAATGTCTGCATGTATCCTTCGTCAGACATCTTTAGGCAGAACTTAACCACCTACACGAAGATGGTACAGGTGCTTGGATATAGTGCAGAGAAACGTCCTATTTTCACATTAAACTAGTGAAGAGGATCAACTGTTCATAATAAGCTCCTTGGTTCTTAGACTGTGTCCTGACCAGACTTTTGAAAAACTCTGCACTATTATGATAGTGACTCAAACAAGTCTTCAGTTTTTGGGTTGAGTTTTTTTTTAATGACAAACTACGTCATGTTAGCTGTTACACTGCTGAACCCTAGCCCGGTGGCTGACAGCTAACTGATGTGTTAACAATATTCTCTGGAAACTTTCCATCAATTCTCCAAAAAGTGTACATCAAGCATCTGAGTTTAGGTGCTAATATCCTGAGAGTCTCAGGCCTCAGTGTGAGCTCCAGTAAGCAATTGTCCCTTGAAAGTAGTCTCAATGTATGTGTAGGCACACTTATATGGTTTGTTTTTTTGGTTACAATGAAACTGAATTTTAAATAAGACTACACCTTTGAAGATGATTTAGTCAAAAAACCTAAAATACTGCGATAAAGGGTGTAAGGTGATCCCACACTCACTAAGGCAACAAGCAGGCGGACGTTATGAGTTCATTTGGAATTCAGAGCTAAATAAACAACAAGTCAGTCCCCCCCTGTCATTGCAAATAAAGACAAAAGCAGCTCCCCAGTCTGTTCACACAGTGACCGCTTCACACGCAATATATAATCTTCTGCATAATTTATATATAAATATTTGAGAGTGAGGAACGATGGTGTTGTTGAGAGGTAGGGAGAGGGATCAGATGAGGTGGGGGTGTGGAGGACAGGTGGGTCTCCTTCTTTTCTTTTTGCTATTTCACTCGCTGGCTTTGTCCATCCTATAGACTACAGTGGTAGAGCAGTCCTGGTGCGACTCAGTGGGGGACACCTTTTTCCAAAGAGGGGCTTTCAGAGCTAGCTCTTGTTGGAGACTCTCGTAATCCATGGGTCCGAAGGTTTGCAGCTGTTTCAATTGACACGAATAACAAATTAATAATCTTGCTCCTTCTGTGTGTGCGGGTGTTTAGTGGCATGTAGTTTGCTGAAACATCTTTTGAAAAATTAGAGCCAAAACTAGTTTGTTTAATTATTTATTGTCAAACCTGGACATTAAGAATGGCAGGTGCTGAAGCAGACTGACTTTGGCTCTAGTTTTTCTTCATTGAAGGTCTCTCTTGTCATTAGTTAATGCACCAAAAAAGTTTTCAAATTACACATGTTTTCCCTTTAGGTGTACTTTATGTACAGTTATGGAGATCAACATGTTAGCCAACATCTACAAAACTAACAGCTATTAAATCTGAACGACAGTAACCCGAGCGTCACCTGAGTTCTTGGAGAGAAGGTGTTATGGGTCTGTGTGATTGATGAGTGAAATGAGTGATGATGTTTTTCCCCACATGGTGTTGTGTGTACTTACCCGCTGGTCTCCTCCTTCTCTGCGAGGGTCGTGCTTCTTGGCAAAGTGCCTCAGGTTGTCGTAGTTGTGGAAGTTGAAAAGTTCAACAAGATCCTGGAATGAAAAGGCAGATAGATAGATCAGAAGGCTAAATACATTCATTTGCTTATTTCTTTCATTCTGATGGCTGGAAGTTGACAAGCCAATGGTTTACTGTAATCACTGGCTTGGTAAATAGTGGTAGATAGTAGCATATTAAGTTGTTTCTTTAAAAAAGAAAAAAACCTATTATTATTTTTGAGGTAGAGGCGGGTTCTTGCTCCTTGTCATGCGACTGAGATCTGTATCTGGGCTGGCAATCAGTATCCAAGCATCGCTTACTTATTAAAAAGGTTTAATTATTTTTTGGAAGTACACTATGTCACCAGAGTGAAGTAAGTTCCTGAAGGACAATGTTGGGCAATTTCCTATATTTAACCTTTTTTCCCCCATCAGGGCCTTTTCTGTTTGTGATTGTGTACAAATTGTGTGTGTGTGTATTAAGGCACTTGAATACCGGAACTTCAATGAGTTACTATGTCATTTGAAAGGCAATCAGTCCTATCCTTTTGGCATAAATGTTCATGTCAAGCTATTTCTTATCTCTGGTCAAGATGGATATGAACAATTCGGCAAAATGGTATGTCAAAAAAACCCAAAACACTTATAATGGACTAAAGCTGACCCCAAATAGTCAAAGATGCGATGCTTTGATGGGCAGAGCCTGAATCGACTGTCAATCTCACAAAAGTCAAAGCTTTGCAGCGAAACAAGGATCATGCCATTTTGGGGATATGGGGGTGCTCAACGTCTGATTTTACATATAACTACCAGTTATATATACGAATATTACATCGTTTTTAAATAGTACTTGAAACAGACCCGCGAGGAACCGCGACGTGCATGCAGCTGTCGGCAGCACGGCATGCACGCAAAACTCTGCACAAGACCGGTGAACGGCAGGCGATAGAGAGAGAGAGAAGGGTCAACAGTTTAGCTGCAGCTTGTCAAGATTAAAAAGGAGTTACCGTGTGTTCACCCCCCCGCTGGCAATCGCTGCATACAAACACAGTACATGATTCGACTATAGGCAAGACTTGACAATTCTGATTTGACTATGTAAATCCTTAGTCGGGGAAAGCCTTAATAATGACATTACGTACCGTGCAGAACTGTATTCCTCTGACCGAGTTGCCCATCTTGTCTAGTGGAGGTGACCAGCACATAATACCCATCACGTTGGGTACAACCAGCAGGATCCCTCCTGCTACTCCAGACTTGGCTGGCAGACCGACCTAAAACAGGGACAACAGACCAGTTACATAACAGAAGATCAGCTGTGGGTATGTATCTACATTAGTGGCATGGCAACAGCACAATGCTCAAAATGGAAAGTCAGCAAAGACCAAATCGACACAGCTTCAGTAATTCACTGGTTACAGCAATCTATCCACTGTTTGTCCTGTGACATGATACTGAAGAATCTTTGCAAAATGTAGGTCTGGGAATTATTTAGATGTGTCTTTCAGTGGGCATTCCTTTGGTTGTTATTCAGTTAAGAGGAGGAGTTTCAGATGAGGGGTCAGTATTTCTACTAGTTCTTTATTTTCCATCAATTAAGAAGTGGACATTTTTTTCCTAAACCCACCTCATATGAACTCAAACAGAATATGCAAAAAGGAATGACTGATGAAGAGTAGACTTTCACTTTGGTGCTGTCAGAACTAACTGCTTCAAATGTGGTTTATCATGAGAAAATGCTGAAGATATGTTCACACATTGGTATTCCTCTCTACAATTTTCTGCCGTCAGGATGTGTCTCATTCAAATCTGCCATCCTCTCACAGCAAACACCTCTGCTCAGGCAGACGATGTGAGGCGACGGCTATGCAATGCCGAGGCTTGGGTGTTGTGTTTTATTAGCACAGAGGCAGATAATGTTGCAATCCTAGGCGTAAACTCCGGCCCCCATTACATTTGGCCTAAGGTCATCCAAGCTATTTAGTATGTCACATTCAAATAGTACCATCTAGAGTATACAGCGTGTGTCAGGGTCAAATTGCACCGGACTTTTGTAAATGTATTGCTAAACCTGTGTGCAAAGTCCTTATAATGTTTTGGTGTCCCACTACTGTATGGGCTAATGTCAAACTAATGATTAACTAAATACATTTGTACCACTCAAATTCAAGGAATGTCTTCGTCCTAAGTAAATGGTTTACATGTAACTATGGGCTTTACTAAGAAACATCTGTAGCTAATGTAAGAGGGTGACTAAAGGGCATGTTGTCAACAAGTATAAAAATATAAAGATCAACACCTAAAAAGGCACCCGTGGGTGTATAGGGTAGTTGTGCTAAGAAAATAATTTAGGTGTTCCGGTTTGAGTCTTTCCTACTTAACAAAATAAATAACAATCTGTTCTTACTAGCCTGGCTCATGTTGGCCTTCTTGTGATCCGTGCCTTTTACTTACATGGAAAGCAAACTGTCCTGAGAAGTCGTACATGCCGCAGGAGTGCATCAGACTCAAGGTGTTCCTCACAGCCTCAGGGCTCAGCACGCGCTCACCCGTGATTGGGCAGGTACCGCCGTTAGCCAGGGTGGCTGCCATGACACTGGCGCTCTCACAGGTCACCTCAATGGAGCACAGCTGGAGTTTCACATAGAAGAAGTTTTTCTATCAGTTCATAGTATCACATTTCTTTATCAGGATTTGCTTCCACTCGGCACAATGTGTCTTGGAAGATGGAACCACAGCAGTGGGGGAACATGAATGAAAACATGACAGTGGGGTGGTGGTATGGAACATCAATGAAAATACAGCTTCCTTTAAAGGGCACATGGGGTCAATGAAAGGTTGGATAAAAACTATGTGCTCTAAACGTCCTCATCATGACACCAAGAGAGGGAAAATCTTTTCTAAGAATGGAAACTGCCAATGTAAGACGCAGATGTAATTTGTATTCTCCCAATAAAATATTACGGTCAAAAACAAAACGAAAAAGAAAGAAGAAAAATGCTATTCAACTCTGCTGTAGAGTTTCAGAGACTTGGAGACTATATCACAAGGAGCACTGAAGCTGTTGTGTAGGCTCATGGTGGACCGCGACTTTAATTAGACCCTTCATGTTGTTTTTTTTCCATCTGTGTATGTGTATAGTGTACTGTATGTATAGTGAACATGTGATTTGTAGCACACAGGTAAGTAAACATGATGAAAAACAGAGGGAGGTTGACAGAAACAAAGGGAAATGCAGATATGATTGATAAAGAAGCAGAATCTGGATCCAGTCATGATCTCTGACACTCTGGGATGGAATCAATATTGCAGGAAGATCAGCAGGAAAGAATATTAACATTCTTAATGAATCATTAATAATTATTAAGAGTTGAAAACTGATACTGGAATAAACATTTAAAAAAAACACTGCACTCACTTGAAAGTATAGATCCAGTACAGATGTCATGTCTGTCCCCTCAGGAAAACACTGCAGAGAAGAGTTTAAGACAAGTAGAGCACACAGATGAACATTCATCAACTACTGTACGTTCCCATGTTCCAAGAAGGTGATAAAACTATTTCTGGGCAAATGGTTTACTGTTAAGGAACCTCTGCTTTGTTGAAAGATAAGTATGTCTACTACAGGTTTTTTTTGGAATCCAGGTGATTCCAAATAGGGACATGGAAACTGAAGTACAATCATAAATCAATTGAGGAATACAAAAATGCAAATATTTCTATTGGTGAAAAAACAAACTTTCATTTTGTTTCATCTTTACAGTTACTGCTTTGCAGCCTTGTTGGGCTAAATAGAGAGACAGTGGATAACAAAGTCAGCAAGGCCTTATGAATTATCCAAGGTCAAACCTTTTTTTCTTTTAGGTAGTAGCCGATAGCAAAGTTCCTGTCTCCTGACTCACGCTCCGATTGGAATCTGTCACACAAAGAGCAAACCACTCCTATTACACTGAGGAAGGAAATATTTGCAATGCCTGTGTGTGTGTGTGTTGGAATTCCATCACCCCACCCCTCATGTGTACGATGCAACCAGAGCTCTCATGCTGTCATGTGATGATACTGCAACACGACCGCAGCACTTGGCCTTCTTATCGAAATACTGTTTGCTTGTGGTCATCATAAATCATGCACATGCAAGGGACTTTTACACAGATTAACACAGATGCCAGTTCCAGTCCTCATCCTTAAAGTTGAGCCAAATAAATAAAACAAATAACTCATGCTGTGTGTGTAAGACGCTCCAAAAATTACTTTCTTGACCAATTTGATTATAGTACTTGATGTTCCTGAAAATTCAAGTTTCATTACCACCTTCACTGTTCACTTCTTTCTGATTTCCTTCACCAACATCACAATCTTTTTATACAGATATAGTCTGATGTTCTATTCTATGTGCATCATATTCATGTTTGTAAAGAGTTGTGAGGATTTAGGAGGGACTTACGTTGCGTTGCTGAAACCCACATACTCATTTCCTGCCAGTTTTTTCAGAAAGTTCATGACCTGGAGGGAAAGCAGCAGGAGTGTTAAGTGTGACAAAACAATCAACAGAGGTTCATGGTATGAAGTTTAATTCTAATACTGATTGGTGGCCTGTCCATCACAAAATTGTGCTGAATAGTATTTCTAAACGTCACTAGCTGTGTCCCAGTTCAATACTTTATACTAATTGTAAATGGTATGTACTAAACACAAAGTGTCATATTATATTTATTGTGCTCCGTTTTTTTCCTAACAGGAAATAATCCAACACACGTGCCAAAGAACATCAATCAAATTGTGACTTTAAACTGCCAATTAAACTTTGCAAAAAGAAAACAAAATGCTTAACCAAGGATTTAAAACCTTTTTGGTTTTCAGGGATCTTCCTTGAGCTGTTTCACTGTCATTCAATACATTGTTATTATAAAAACATTGATTTTTGGCGCTTTAATGTACAGCTGTGGACAACTTCTCAATTTTCTTTGGATAGTGCATTGTGGGACAATAGTGTACATCCACAAGCGTTTTTATAGTATGCATACTTACTTTTTTGAATACACTCTGTTATGTCATTTTTCTTGTGTAAACACTATACACTCAAAACCTACACAATTACTATGAAGTAAGGAAGTGGTGACAGCAAATTATTGACTCTCTAAAGAGATAACAGAACAAACAATAATAAAGAAATAGTCTCTTCCAATATGTGAGCCAGGGCTGACTTCTAGCACTTACATAGTCAAATCTGTCAGCATTGCCTGCACCTTGCTGAGAAGAGAACAAAATAGAGAGTTAGTACAGGCCATTCACCATTGCACTGCACAGCATCATAAAAGATTACTAAATACTACAATGATAAATGCTACTGCTGACAAAATTATGACTGTAGAATTATCAGATGTGAATAGATTTTATTATAAATAAAATTTAAAGATGAGCTTTGCCAAAAATTATACAACTAGATATATACAAAATATTTATATTGCTTTGCAAATAGGTTACAAAAAGGGAAGTCTTTTTGAGTTAAAAGGGAGATTTAGTAGACATGTGAATTACCAGAGCTTAACCAGTAAAAGTCAATGCCATCACATCTCACTGATTTCAGATAAGGGATTCAATATTATTTGAAGTCTAAAGAGTAAAAGTTAAAAAACACAATAAAGTATAACTGCACAGAGATGTGGCTGTATGCAGGCAAGTTTGTATTATGGGTTACCATAACGCAGGTGTGTGTGTGTATGTGCGCCTACTGTAGGTCAACATGTGTCAACTGTGCAAAGAGCCTGTCAGCCAAAACAGAGGGAAGGAAGGGAGGAATGGTCTTCCTCTGAGAATAGAATTTACAGCTTGTAGCTCGGTGTACATTTATCATGTCATACTGTAAGCTCATTGATGCTGCTTATTCGCACAGAGAAAACACAGCAACAGAAAAATGGACAGGCATGCACATTACAAGTGCTATAGCATTAGTTACAATTTACAAATACTAAACGGTTTATGATTGTTGTAAAAAACATTTTTTAACTTTACATTTAAAAGGCTTATTCATGTCTGTCAGACGGTACATTTACATTCTACACTTTACTGTGCAGAAGAAAAAGTAAATGACACTGATGGAGGTGTTAAGAGTCACTAAATGGGGTTTCTACAGAGCTGATTGGAGGAGAAAAAGAGAAGAGGGGGGTTAGGGGATTGGGAGAGTGCAAGGAGATAGATATGGAAAAGGAAGAAAAAATTACCAAAGTCATTTGACCTGCAGCAGCAGTCATTATTTCCCACAGTTCCTAAGTCTGCAAAATATGCAACAACATACAAAAACAGCAACAACATGTAGCCTTCAAGCACCGTGTAACAACAGTTTGGGGCATTCTGCCACGGCAACCATCCCATCGTTTTCCCCACCGAGGATAAAGTGAACTGGGCAACCTGACCATTTCTGCTTCAGTATAGAAAAACAAAAAACACATTGAGACACTGATGACAATGGTGAGTGGATGTGGACACAGACACACATTATTGTCTCTGCAAATATGAAGTGATGTCTTAAATCAGTTCTGGAGAATCCACATGCACAGTCTGCATCATAAATCAATAAGAAAACTGGAGGGCAACCTGTTTGACTTGACTCCTGCAAGCACAGGAGGACAGCTATTATAAGGCTCCAGAGTGAGTAAGGAGGACGTCACTGTACTATGTCATATTCAAGACAATAGAAGATTTCCTGAAATAGATGATGTAGAAATACAGTGGATGTTCTTCTGCTTCATCTTAGCACCGTTTAGATCTACTCACACCACAGCCAGCAATGTTTAAGAATTAGTTCAACCTTTTAGGGAAAATTCTATCCTTCTGAGAGTGATATGAAAAGATCATTATTAATCTTGTGTGTGTGTACAAAGCTACAGTCATGTTTAGCCAGTTTAGCATGGAGGGGGAAACATCTAGCCTGGCTCTATGCTAAAACGAATTATAAAAGGGGTAGCTCAAATCAAGCAATCTGATTGGTTCATAGCAGTGATATAATGAGCGTAAATAACGGGTATGATGTCAAATTCCTTTGCACAGATCCGTATCACTCCGTGAAAAACAGGGTTTGAGTTAATAATCTGAGCTTGGTGGGGGTCTCACACCCTATTTACACCTGGTATTAAAATGCGATCTGATACAGAGAGAGAGAGAGAGAGAGAGAGAGAGAGAGAGAGAGAGAGAGAGAGAGAGAGAGAGAGCACATTTCCCTCTCTCACACACAAACACACACACAGCAGTCCACTACTTGCCCCAGATGTGTGCGATATTGCAACAAAGTTTCAATAGCCTGTTCAAAAGACTATTGCTCAAGGAAAGACGCAATTCTGCCCTTTATTGTAAGTGTAATATTAAAGTGTTATTATTTTACGCACTGCTTGCCGCGGGCACACAAGAGCTAGCATGTTAAGTTACCAAAGTCAATCTACTGACACTGGACAGTTTCTAGTGGCTGCACAGTAAACGGCGATGTGCATAAATAAATAGTTCTAATAATTTGATGTATGTTGCTTAGCATAGCCCACCGGCAGCCTGGTGGAACTACTTTTGTATTCATAAAGAAATGTCTGTTGATGAAATAAAACAAAGTCAAATTGTAGTGCGTCTGTTAGCCTACTTTCTTTTTGCCACACTTGGTAACCGTTTTATAAAAGCAATAGCTCACTTCAGGCCGTGGTATACGTGGTATATTATATCACAGTTAAGAGGCATTGTTCGGCCCGACGAGAACAACACTTAATTTCCTGCATTCTGGTGTTTTTCTGCACCAATTTCTGGGACACACAAAATTCAGGTGTTGCTGAATTGTGGTGAATATTTAAGAACATTTTGATATTTTATGACCTTGTAACTGATTATTTATTCCCATCTTAAATGTGCAATTGTACTACTGCCTGCCTTGGCCAGGACACTCTTGGAAATAGAGTTTTTCTGATTTAATAAAGGTATAATAAAACAATTTAAAATCTAAACTAACAGAATATAATGCAGAGCAGCTCTCAGGCATTCTGGGTTGCTTTCAGATATGTTTCTCCTGTAGATCAACTTTTAATATCATCACTGCTGAATCAACACATATGCAGGCGTGACTGATTGAGGTAACCTCTTTAAATGTGCATGTGGCACCTTTTTACCTCATCAATAATAAATTAAATCATTTTAATTCAGTTATAAACTCCTGGACTTTAATAGCTCCTATGTTTCAGCAGGTTTTCTGCTCATGTTCAAAGTTCTGCACATT
The DNA here is from genome assembly GCF_021292245.1 of Micropterus dolomieu. NCBI lineage: Eukaryota > Metazoa > Chordata > Actinopteri > Centrarchiformes > Centrarchidae > Micropterus > Micropterus dolomieu. Next base: position 28,022,809 of record NC_060156.1, on the reverse strand, counting down.
CAGAATCTACCTGGGTTCTCTGACATTTCCAGAATAAAGGATATTTTGAGAGGTCAAACAGCATAAATCATAAACTTTGCAATCAATCTGCGGTCCACCTGCGTGCCGCACCGTGTGGAAGGGATCCATACCACGGATTCTGCAACCCCTTGCACCACTACTCTCCATGGTAGTGTGGGGATTTAATTCTTGCATGTTTTGATGTCAAGATAGGCTATCAGAGTAAAAATGGACTGTCTATTGCAATAGACTAGGCAACTTGATGAGTTTGTTTTTTTAAGTAGCCCATTAAAATATTCCTTCAAATGCAGTGAAGAAGCTGATTATCTGTAATTTAGCTATTTCTACAATTATTTTCCTTTTTAAATCTCCATGAAGGTGTTTATAAGATCACTTTAAAATATCACTTTTGCTGCCCAGCCAACTTTTGTTACCTGTGCCTTTTATTAGGGAGATGTAGCCAACCTAACCACTTGTTTTGCAGTAGCACAGGCTGCCAATACACTCATTATTCCTGAAGCATCTAAATAATGTTACAACAATGCAAGGAATAATTGTGGCAGTAACACCAGAGCAGCTCCTTGTTGAAGCAGGTAAACCTACATACAGAGGAAGCTGTGCGTCATGAGTAAAACCCAACAGGACTGTTTTATCCACCATATTCTCTCTCTCTCTCTCTGTGCATCTGAAAAATAAATAACAGCTGGTAGCTGCTGAGTGAAAGATTAGTTTCACCGGCGACATTCTGTTTATGGCAGGCTTATGTCCAAAGCGATGCTCTGATCAACAACAGGACACTTTTAATATAACTCAATCAATGCAGTGATCGTCTGACATAGATGTTACAGTGTGAAGTCTACATTTGCTCTGCAGAGACTAAAGACACTTTTAATGCGCCGTTAATGGAAAGTGAAAGTATTTCACCCGACCAGCGATTTACTGCGTAACTGCGCGCACAGCCTGGATGATAGCTCATTTCTGTTAATGAAGCAAAATGCAGATTACAGACTGGTTAAGTTATAAAAGGTATGAATGGAAAATGTAGCGAAATTAAGAGTAGTCCTACATTAGATGTACCCACCCCTGCTGCAGACATCATCACTGCTGCCTTCAGCTAGAAGTAACAGCAACACAAAAGAAGAAGCTGCACCGGCCTCGAGCAACTTTTTTATTCTCCCTCAACATTTCTATACATTTCTTCTGCGACTGATGTGGAGTGTGTGAGTGTTTGACTGGTCACTTAGTAAACCACCTCCTATATGAGCCAGCTCCGAAATCACCAGAGCCAGGAAGGCTTACATTAGGAAAAGAGGGGGGGACAAGACATAGATTTTGAAATGAAATATGTATAATGCCTCCTCTGCCTATCAGGTGATTAACCTCACCACAAATCTACAGTTAATTTCAGCACCTCTGCTAAAGTGCAGCTCACAGCTTCAGGTGGAGCAGAGAGGACAGACACAGAGCTACAGCTGGATCATCTTATTCTCGCAAATTTGCAGGAGAATAAATTATAACAATAATCTATCTCTCCCTCGATCGCTCCCGCACACGTAACGTTAGTTAAGCGAGTAAAGTTCAATTTTCGGCCTTTTGTTGTTTGATTTTTAAAAACCCTTCTGAGATCATCCGGGACTATAGCCCCAACTTCAGTACCATTGTGCCTGCATATAGACCAAACCATAACCTGTGCTCGCGACCATAACTTCCAACTTTCGCTTAGAACATCATTGTAAAAACACTGTCAATTGCCCAGCACCAACAAATAACATAAAAACCTACAGCTTTTTTTGCTAAGCTAGCTAAACATGCCTCTTCCTGCTACATCTAAAGGCAACATTAACAGGCAATGAGAATGAACAAGACGAAACTGCAGGTGATGATACTTTGTGGATTTGTCACTAAAACCAACCCAGGTAACATTACAGATAGTTATTTGATCCATTCATTGGCGTGAGATTGATATTAACCTTCTTATCTAATTTTCTGAGAGAAAGCAAATGTGTATTTCCCAAACTGTTGAAGTGTTCTTTTGAAAAGACAACTTACTCACCTTAGCATACTTACTTTAGCATATTATTTAGCACAGTTTAGTGAAAACTCTCAATCTCTCTACTTCTCTTTGACAACTGTGAGGTCACAACATGCTTACTGGCTAAACAACTGCAAATCCTGGACCTGGATCTCATTTATAAAACTGTGCGTAGAAAGCTCACTAAAAGTGTACGTGCGGCCAAAAGGCAAAAATTACTTATGACTTGTAAAACTGTGCGTACGCACATCTGTAAGCAATGTTCCATATATATATATATATATATATACACATACATACACACACACACTTTTTGTATGAGTAAGCACATCGTGAGCAATGTACAATCAATCGTGTGTCTACACATACCTGGCAATAAAGCTGATTCTGATACTTCACAATCAATCTGAAATGTGGTGCATGTGAGGGAGCTCCATGTCCGACCCTTCAAACGCCCATAATTGCCTATAAATGGTCAGTGACGCCCCTCATTAATATTAATACGTACTCACTGCGTGAAGAAAAGGAGGCAAATTCTGTTAGGAAACCTACAAAATTAAATTTAACTCAGTGTGACACTGACGTTCCTTTTGGTGAAGCTGAAGCATGTTGTTTGGTGGGAAAAAAAAACGCACTTTCACCCAACACTTGCGCACTGGAGGAAAGGGGGCACCGGAGCTCCACTCCTTTATAACCGATCTGCAGGAAGGGGCATCCCTCTTGAGTAGTGACGTCGCTGGCTGGAGGGGGACACACACACGCATGACGGAATGACCCAGGTACTAATATGGATTCCCCCATTTGAAAAGAGAGTAAACCAAATGCATTCCACTTGTGTTTGAACATTTATTTAGGCTGCACAAACAGTCCAATCACTTAACGAGGCTGCTGATGAGTTAAAAGAATATATGACTTGTTTTATGTGACATAAGCAGTAGTACACCGAAAGATTTACTTAAATACTTAATAAATAGTGTTATATTTTTCCATACCGTGTTTTTACAAGCAGCGCATCACATCCACACGCTGGCGCACAGCGTTTGGCTCAATAAGGCAATGAACATGTGATAACAAAAGGCTATATAAAACTATACACTCATATTTGCTCAACTGACGCCCTGAAACAGCATCAATTTTAATATAATTTGTCCTCCTGTTCACCTTATTTATGAGAATAAATTGCAGTGCATGCAAGTATTAATTAATGATTCCTGATTTAAACTGTACAACATATTTGAAGCGTTCTTTTACAGAAACAGATATCTCCATATGTGTTTATTATCCTAAATGTGCGCTGCAAATGATCTGAAATTGTGTTTTTTGCACACTTCAGGGAAAAATCAATCGTTGTTTATTCAGAAAGGTTTTAAGCCCATAATACTCAGAGGTAATATTTGGATTTATTTTACACAATAGTAGGCCTATTCATTTCAAACTGTTTCATCCTTCTGCCATGTGAGTCGCCGTTTCTCTTTTCTCCTCTTTATGTGCGTACGCATGGTTCAGAGTTTACTTACAGGACCGCACCTTCTTCCGTCAAGTTAGTTTTTTTATAGATCAAAACCTTTGCATGGGAAGTGGCGTACGCACGTTTCCAGCACTGGTTTGTACGTACACACCGTTTATACATGAGACCCCTGGTATTTTGTGACTTTGGACTTTTTAAAATCTAGCAATTGTGTGACGACAGCAACAGACAGAAAAGTGTCTCAATGACGAAACCTGTTTTGTCTTGTACACCATGTGAAAACAAAATAATAAATAAAATCACAGAAAGAAGCGACAGCTGGCTGGTTATAGAACAGATCAAAACGCTGCCAAGACAAACCAGATGTTTTTGTAAATAAGGTTTCACATCAAGGTTCAATGCTTCCTCAAGCTGCCATGGGAGTAAGGTTTTTTCTCCGTTATATTACAGTATTTACATTTCAGTACTTAGAATACAGAAAGTAATAATTCTCCTCAAAGTATCCCAAAAACTGAAGTAGGAAACGGTTCAAGTGTCTGAATGTCTGCATAGATTTTAATGGCTTTTTGACACAGGATGCAGTTAACCTCTGAGTGTCAAGGCCCTGAGCACATTGTGCCCAAAACATTGTAAAGTATTAAAAAGAAAACGTCTACATCCAATTTTAATGACCCATCAATGGATTAGTCATTACTCTCTTGCTTCACAAGCATAACTGTTTCTGAGCAGCGCTGAAAGGTCATTTGTAGAAACTCTGCTTAAAAATTAACTTTATGGAACCAAGCTCAAAAACACGCCATTGTAAAAATAGTTTATAGGCCCGTGCATTGTCACAAGACTCACGTTTGGGTGAGTGCATACTGGTTTGCTATCATGGAGTAACAGCACAATCATTAATCCCAAAAGGCAATGATTTGAAGATAATTGGCAATTTGTCTCACTCCCTGTCAACAGAAACCATCTGGTCAAGAATATGAGGCAAAGTATATTTAGGTTAAATAGGGTTATGTCAGCAAGGTGATAATGCATAAGAGAAAAAAAAGTTTTAAAAAAAGGAATAGGATTTTTACATGTGGACACACAGGTCCCAGACCCAGGCCCTTGTCACAGAGCTAATCTGCTGTACTGTTGTATACTTCTTTTATAATATAAGTACAAGACTCCAAAATGTAATCAAGATCAAACAGGCCACATGCAGCGCACTTCCTCATAGACAGAGAATGATTTTGGTACCATCCACAGCTGAATAACTCGGAGAAGCCTTTCATTACATTCCCTCTCTAGATTCTTCTGAAGTACCTCAAAGCTTTTGATAGTATCTTTACCACCAATAAAAAAGCAATCAGGATGATTTGTATCATTAGTCTTTAAATCGGAAGTCTAAGTGCTTGGGACAAAAGCTTGCCATACTATAACATCATCTTCAGAAAAAGCTACAGTCAAATACGAGAAGTTGACAATTTTGTAGCAATTCACAGAAAATGTGTCAAAAATCCATAATTAATTTCAAGATATAAAAAACAGACATCTGCAATACAGCCTAGCAGCTGTAAGAAAAGTAAAGTTGTTTATAGGCCCCTCTTGTGTGACTATGTGTGTTTGCACGAGTGCTGATAATACACTGCTGGCAACAAATAGTAAAGACAGGCTGGTAGGGTTAAAGAATTCAAAATGAATCGAGAGAATGATCATTAACAGCTGTAAAGAGCTTAAAAGTCACTGCCAATGTGTAAATCTTTCGACAAAGCTGCCATTTATGCCAGGTGTGATTTTTTTCTGTTGTTATGGGTGATCCTGTCACGTTTGTTTTGATTTGATGGATGACGGGCAATTAACTTCTGTGACTAGGAAAGCCAACTGACTCTCAATCTGTCTTCACATTGAGTTAAGAGAAATTCAAAAAGTGTGACATCAGACTTATTATGTGACTTCCTATCTCTGCACCTGCATTTGACTACTTCTCCGTGCAGGTTATTTTCAGCAGGGTCAATAACAGCGTGTGTGCTGGGGCAGCTAAGTGTCTTAAGGAAGGGAAGGATTAGGACAAGTCTTAATCACCACAACAAGACACACGCAGTGGACTATGGTAGTGACCTAGAAATAATTCCAGCTTGCTCAAATATTTGTCTACTAAGTAACAATACCACAAAATAATAACTAAAAAATAGAAATTAGTCTAAAAAGTGTGGACAGGATGTTAAATCTGCAAAATACTGTGTTATTGTGAGTCTTCTTGAGTGTGTTTTATTGTGTTCAAGAAACTGTAGGTTAATAGGTAAACTGTCAAGTCATTTATGTTAACCTTCATTTTTTTCTACTTAATAAAGCTATGGTTTCAGTGGAAATGACACACAGACTGGACATGAAAACACATGAAGGAGGGGGGAAAAGGTGTTATTGCTTTTACCTTTATCAGCGAAGTACAAACAATAGCGCCAGCATTCACCATGGGGTTGTGGGGTTTATCTGTAAAACAACAAGGGCTCAGTTAGCAGGCTGTAGAGGATCAAAGAGTAATCAGTCTGAGAGCTCTGTATATAGACAGATTAAACAATAAGAATCAAATACATGTAGAGCGCACATTGACTTAAGGCAAGGCAAGGCAAGTTTATTTGTATAGCACATTTCACCAACAAGGTAATTCAAAGTGCTTTACATAAAACATAAAAGCAACAGGGAAATTGAAAAAATACACATTAAAATATAACAAAAGTTACAGTGCAGTGTACAATCAGGGTTAAAAGAGTTAAATGGAAAATAAAAACAGGCTGAGGGGTTGAGCAAATAACTGAGTTACAATTATTTTGAAAAGAGAATAAACAGAGAAGTACACTTAATCTACTCTCTCTTGCTAGTCTGTACTCGGGTCCATAGCAATCTTTGGGTCCGCTGAAACTCCAAAAACCCTCGGACACTACAGAGAAACCAGGACATGTCTGTCCGCAGGCCACTTTGATCCATATATTCTCTGGACCCACCTGCGCTTTTACAGGTTCCTGCAAATCACTCAGACGTGAGATTTAAGACCACTTCCTTCACTCTGTTCAATCTCACTCTCATTATCTTTTCACTCAATTTCCTACTCATTTCTCACCCTGTAAATATTTAAATTAAAAGCAATGGTAAAAAGCTAAAAACAAAGAAAAAGAAAACAGGACAGTAAACGTTACAGTGCAGTGTAACTTATCAATCTATTAATTAAAGACAGTGGTAAAAAGAAAAATCTTAAATATTTAATGGTAAAAGAAAAGTCTTCAGTCTTAATTTAAAAGAACTCACAGTTTCAGCAGATTTGCAGTTATCTGGGAGTTTGTTGCAGATATACGGAGCATAATAATTGAACGCTGCTTCTCCTTGTTTAGTTTTGACTCAAGCAGACCTGCCCCAGACGGCCTGAGAGGTCTGGATGGTTCATAACGAAGCAGAAGATCAGAAATGTATTTTGGCCCTAAACCATTTAGTGCTTTATAAACTAACAGCAGGATTTTGAAATCAATTCTGTGAAATACAGGAAGCCAATGTAAAGACCTCAGAACTGGAGTGATGTGATCCACCTTTTTGGTCTTAGTGAGGACTCGAGCAGCAGCGTTCTGAATCAGCTGCAGCTGTCTGATGGATTTCTTAGGGAGCCCTGTAAGGACACTGTTACTGTAGTCAAGTCGACTGAAGATAAATGCATGGATAAGTTTTTCCAGGTCTTGCTGAGACATAAGTCCTTTTATCCTTGATATATTCTTCAGGTGATAGTAGGCTGACTTTGTAATTGTCTTAATGTGGCTCCTCAAATTCAGGTCCGAGTCCATGACTACACCAAGATTTCTGGCTTGATTTGTTGTTCTTAACATTACAGATTGAAGTCGAGCACTGACTTTCCTCCCTAGTTCCTCCCTGGCTCCAAAAACAATAACTTCAGTTTTATCTTTGTTTTGTTGAAGAAAATTCTGGCACATCCAATCGTTGACCTGCTCAATACAGTTACTCAGCACCCGTATGGGATCATAGTCCCCTGGTGAAATGGTTATGTAAATCTGTGTGTCATCTGCATAATTATGGTAACATATTTTGTTGTTTTTCATAATCTGAGCCAGTGGAAGCATGTAGATGTTAAATAAAAGAGGCCCGAGAATAGAGCCTTGGGGAACTCCACATGTCATTTTTGTCAGCTCAGACGTGTAATTACCTTACAAAGTAAATGCTCCGTATTTGTATAGCGCCTTTCTAGTCTTTTCGACCACTCAAAGCGCTTTTACACTACATCTGCATTCACACACTGAGCCTAAGTGCTCATACACTGGCGGCTATTCCGCCTCTTAGGCAGTTCGGGGTTCTTGCCCAAGGACACTTCGACACGCAACCAACGCCAGGGATTGAACCGCCGACCTTCCGATTAACGGCCAACCCGCTCTACCTCCTGAGCCACAGCCGCCCCAAGTAGTCCATGTCCTTTAAGTAGGATTCAAACCAGTTTAGTACTGTGCCAGAAAGTCCAACCCAGTTTTCAAGTCTGTCTAGTAATATGTTGTGGTCGACTGTGTCAAATGCAGCACTGAGATCCAATAACACTAAGACTGAAATTCTGCCACTGTCAGTGTTTAAATGGATGTCATTGAAGACCTTAACAAGAGCCGTCTCAGTGCTGTGGTGTGGTTGAAAACCTGACTGGAAGACATCAAAACAGTTACTTAGTGCCAAGAAAGCACTAAGCTGTTGAAAAACAGCCTTTTCAATGATTTTACTTAAAAATGGGAGATTTGATATGGGCCTATAACTGCTCATTAGTGAATTGTCCAGATTCCTCTTTTTTAAGAGTGGCTTAATGACTGCAGTTTTCAGGGCCTGTGGGAAAAAACCTGAGAGGAGAGACATGTTGACAATTTAACTTAACTTAACTAATAAAGTTTATATAAAATAGCAGCAGCATGTATTTAATGTACAGATTTGTTTTGAAAAGATGAATGGCTAGTAACCAAAGTTTTTATGTTTATAAGATTTTTGCCTGAGAGTTAGTTATACCTACTGTACATCCAAAACTGGCTCTTAGAAAACTATAATATAAATTGTTAAGAATAATGTAAAAAGACATAAAAAAAAACTTATTTCAGTTATCTCAGTCAAAAACAATGAACTATTGTTGAACCAAAGACAATTATTGTCACCTAAAGAAGAAAAGATTTCACATAAAATTATATAGCGAGGTCTTGCAATCCTGCCAATCATTTGTCAGCTGGTGACGTCATGTGACCTCTGACATATTCCCACCATACAGTCTATGATTCCCACACAAGAGAGTTAAACCAAGAGATAGCGGTTGCCTTCAATCTCCATAACTTTCTTCCCCTTTGGTTGTAGTAATACTGGGCAAACGGGTGAGAGGACGCCTTCACCAGATCTCTAAAAGAGTACAGCACTTACATCACCTTCATTTCCTCACTGATGATCCCCTTATGCAAGACAACACAACAACCACGGGGCTATCCTGGCAGACGTGAGGCAAAATTCCGGCACAGGATATGACCACAAGATAGCTGCACTTTAAGTACCATCCTGGGGATTGATGCATTTCCTCTGATGAGCCAACCACAACTCGGACTGTGATAATTATTATGGGATTAATCTTGATATTAAAATGTCACATAATTAATATTGATAATAACATTAATTAGTACCTAATGCGGCACAATTAATGTGGGAACCACTCACATGCTCAGTTTAACCCAACCATGTTTATTTCCTCTACTCAGCATCTGACTCATTCCCTTGGCAGCTCAGTCACAGCTCTCGTCCTTTCTCTCCAGCATGCTAAAGCTAGACAGTTGACAAGCATTCTCAAGTACCTATCTGGGTAGGTAATGACTGACTGCCCTACCTACTGTCATTGGGGTCATGAGGGAATGTAGCGAAGGGCCTCAGTCTGTAGACACATGGGAAAATGAAACAAATTTAGCTACTGCTGTACCTAAATGCTCCCATGTTTAAAAGACAAAAATACCACTGAAGCCCTAAATCACTGGCTGATGACAGAGGATGTAAACATGCTGTGATTCAATCCCACTTTCTGCCCAATTATTTAAATATAAAATAATAACTAGTAAACACTAACTTCCTAACAGTCAAAGCCCTCTGTTGACATCACATAGGACACTCTCTGTTATCAAACTTGCATCAGGTCTCCACTGCAACATTTTGTGGAGGAAGAATAGTGGGTTTGGGCTGATGAGCTTTTCAGACGCTTACAGACAGACAACCACTCCATAAATGTAAGAAAGGAGATTAAAATCTAAAAGCTCACCATCTTCATTCAGGAAGAGTTTATTAAAGCGCAGACCACTGGGCTCCTTCCCAATGAAACTGTGCACGTACTCTGTGCCGTAGTCATTAACAGCAACGGCATACTTCAGAGGCTTGACACAGGACTGCAGACAGAAGGGGACCTTGGTGTCTCCCACTGTGTGCCTACAAAAGACAAAGCGATAACAAGTTATCTAAGCAAGCAAAGCAGCTGCCGTGTCAGTGATTAGAAACCACACGATTTAACAGAGAGGGTGTTTTACTAATAAACATGAGGAATGGTTTCTGACACAGCAGTCAAAAAACCTGAAAGCATCCCGTGTTGAAACCAGTGGACGGGGTAGGTATTTAACCTACAGAAAGCTGGACTCGATGTCACACAGGAAGGCACACAGCACAGAGCTGCCATTTTAATGTTTACTGGTAAACATTAATAGTAATGTAATCATATAAAAAAAACACAAAACAAAACACCACTGTAGTCCTTTAATACTTGGGCCTGCTCATGACTGCGTCTCACCTCTGTCCGTCAACTGTGCACAGAGAGACGGCCCACAGGTCAGGGTTGAATTTGGCAAGCTGAGGAATGTAGTCTGCAACCTGAAAAGAGAGGTAAGGCAGCTGAAAGAGTGTCGGCGCAGCAGAGGTTCACCTTACACCGGTGACGTCTGCTGAGGTTCAGGCTTCAGTGGAAAAGCTAACACCACTGACACACACGCACGCACACACACACACATACACACACACACACATATCAAATCCTCATTTGAGGACCAGAGAGGAAAAATCCACCCTCAGATACTGATATCAAAAGGAGTTACTTTAGGACAGTGTTTTGTTTACTTTGCGCCTTTTATCTCCTTCCACTATGAAAATTACAGCAATGACTTTTCCGCATTTTCCAGGACGCCTTTTGACAACCCCCATAGATGTGCTTCTATCCTTTAGTACATCCACACTAAGGCTGGCTCTATTCTTCAATTTTGACCTTCCCCGATGCAAACCCAATCTTGACAGATACTAAAAGGGAATTTTTGGTTCAGAGAATCCTAGATGGCAAGGCTTACAAAAAGTTCTCTAATATTATGAGATCACTTGTGTTGAAAACAGTAGTTGTGACTGCTGTTTAAAAGACATGGTTGAACATTTCAAAAACACCTTGTCATTTGCTTTAAATGCTGCTGCTCCACTAAAGGTTAAAGAGAGGTCGACTGACAGAAGCTCTTCTGGTTAAACAGTGACAGTGTTAAAGAGGTTAAGAGAATCTGTCGAGCAACTAAAAGAAAATGGAGGAGACTCACAGTTTACTGTAATATAACCAAAGAAGCCATGACTTTCTATTACAATATCACAGTTCACGAATACTGACTGCCTGTAACAAAGCAATATGTCTGGTGAGAAAGGATTACTTTCCCAAGATTACAGTGAATGCTGGGAACTAAAATATTACTCTCCACTAGAGACCAGCTTCTTAACACTGCTCCCACCCATCAGCAGTTCTCTGCATCAAAGTGTGAAGATCCTTGTTCTTCAATAACAAAATAATTGCAATTAGAGGCAGCACTATGGCTAATGTAAAGACCTCAGCAAACTCTGTCAGAAAGATGCAACCATGGAAACATTCACCTGTATTACAACTGAGCTCTGCAAGACTGTGCATTTTAAAGCAGGTGTTCAATAGTGTTTCAAGTCATGTATTTAAGTTTATAAATCTCTTCAAATGGACATCTTCCCAGATGCCTTCAAACAGCTGTTGTAAAACTCTTACTAAATGTAAATGTAAATTCTTTAGCGCCTTTCTAGTCTTTTCGACCACTCAAAGCGCTTTTACACTACATCACATTCACCAAAGACTGCTTCCATTATACATTATGGAGTCACCCAATGCTCCGGAGTTTCATTGTGGGACGTTCATATCCTGATCATTTTTGTGGCTAACACCAAATAACACGACATAACACACAGAAACCTGCTGCCAAAGAGGATCCTGCAGCAATATGTAGAAGCAGCTTCCACAGTGATCCTTGTAATATATTCTGGGGTGGGTTTTTCCTTCAGGTGTAAAACGGCAGAGTGCTAATAGTTCAGCTCAATCAGATCAGAGTACTGCTGGCGTTTGTCCTGGATTTGTAATCAAGGACCAGACAACCAGACTGTTAGTACAGACTGATGGTAATGGATCTGTATGGGCTAAATAATTATGATGATGCACTGGGAGAAAAAAAAGAGTTATGGATCTAAGGACACACCTGTCCTCCACAGAGTTTTTTGGCACTTTCATAGAGCTCATCAATATGGGAGGTGAAGGACTGGAAGTCTGGGATGACGAACTTCTTGCGGAAGGCCTGAGTGAGCAGGACAATGTTGCTCTGGACACACCTGATGAATAAACCACAAATAGCATGCTAAAACATCGTGCAAACTCTGCATGCAATTGAAGGAAAAGGAAAAGTTTGTCAACCAAGTTTGCAACCCTGAAGTCTGACAAACTTCTGTGAATGTTAATAAAAGTGGCTGATAACATACTGATCAGCTGCTTTTTATCCATATAGTATGAACCATCATGAATCCATACAATGATGAATGATCATTTTCAATCCACAGAGTGTAGAGAAACATGGACATAGTGCCTGTGACATTATCTGAGTGTTTCAGGAATGTGATGATGCTCATATTGTAGATTACTGGAGCCAAAAAACTTTCATTTGAAAAAGATGGAGGGAGCCTCTGTGGACAAATGAGCCACCATGATGTCCATAACACCAATTCAAACTTTTCCAGAAGCCTAAATGTTTTTCTAATAGAAAATATTTTCCCAGATTAGCACCACAACACACACTACAAGAAATTAACCTTCCTTTAGACAGAAATGTATTGACTTCCCTTTTTATTTTGAAGAAAGGAAGGAAGTTGGTGGTTTCCCTCTGCATACTTTGAGTACATAGTTTTCTTTGAGCAACTATCTAGTAGAAAGAAAATAAAACACCCAAACAAGACCAGACAAGCCTTACTTTTTGAATTGGTGCCTGTCCAGTGTGACGCCATCTGATGTGTTCTTTAGAGTTTCTTTGAGGGTGTCCATGCATTCCTTCAGTCTGGGATCTCCAGTGCGAAGTCCAGTGGCTTTAAGCGCCTAAAATAAAGAGTATGTAGAAACACCATTGAACAGAAACAATGTAAGTACACCTTCAAAAGTGAAGAGACAACTTGGTATTAATACCAAACCATCAAGCTGAATGAAATTTGAAGGACTTACTGTGAGAAATGTATGAGCAGGAATCTTCTCTTGACCTTCTGCGACTGTGTAGAACAGCAAGTCCTCCAAACTGGGGAGAATGCCTGCATTTCTTCTCCTAGGTTAAAAAGGGGTAGATAGACACAAACCCATGTATAAGACACAGCACTACTACGTAATGTGAAAGTATTCCTAAAAGCAACACTTTGCTAAAACTCCTTCACTGTTTCTTTTCTTTGGTGTGGAGGTCAACTCTGGAGAAAAATTTTGGGATAAAACACAAATGACTACATACAGTGCCAATGCAGTGAAGGCATGGTTAATGAGCAACAGGGCTGGGCTTTAGCACGAGCTACAATAACGCCTATTGCTACCTATCTTGCCAGTGTAAACATGGAGCTTATCTGCAGCTGCTGATACAGTCTTAACACATAAGTGAGGGATTTGAGTGACACATACTGGACACATATTCACAGAGAAAGCATGACCCAAGGGTTCATAATGCCAAAAGGAAAATACAATGGAATGTTTCCTGTTGGCAGTGCTCCCTGATGGGTACCGTTATGTTTTAAAGCCTCAGATGATGGAATCCAAGCTGAAGTAAAGTAAAGAGAGGGCATAATCCTGATCAGAGTAATGAAATACTGATCTTAGCAAATGGCGAGTCCCAAACTCATTTATACAGTATATCCCTCTATGATACAGCTGCACAATGTGCAATCTCAAACAAGTTAAAACTGTCCAACGAAGGTTAAAATGAAGGGCAACTGGACTTGGTTGAAGCTACTGGAAGACGTTTCGTCCCTCATCCAAAGGACTTCTTCAGTTCTGACTGACTGGCAGGGAAACTCAGCTATTTAACCTCAGTGGGGTCGTTATCCCGGGTCATCGATACCGCTGGTTCGTTAGTGTTCCTTGTTGCTGTGACGACAGTCGTTACAGTTGTTAAGACTACCTGTGGCCAAGACTGAACGACCATCGTTGGTATCTTCACCTGAGGCCAATAGGTTACGTTTGTTGAGTTTCCTGGGAAGTGATGAAAGGACAGCATTGTAAATGGGGGATAAGTGGTGGCGTAGACCCCCTCCCCTGTTCAATGACAGGGGAGGGGGGAGTCTTTGGATAAGGGACGAAATGTCTTCCAGTAGCTTCAACCAAGTCCAGTTGCCCTTCATTTTTAACCTTCGTTGGATAACTATGACCTGGATGACTGAGAATCTTCATAGACAAGTTAAAACTGTCAACAGGATACAGTGTGCATGGAGGCTAAAGAGCTCTTCATTAAGAACAGCGTGCTTCACAGCTTTCCTTTACTGGCTTCCAAGAATATTTTCACAGTATCACATCAGTGAGTGTGTAACTAATATAAGCTTTTGGCTTCTGTATGTTTGTGTAGTGCTCCGGTTTCCTCCTAACCAAAGACATGGTGACTCCAAGTTGCCTGTCGGTGTAAACATGAGTCTGTACCAGCCCTCTGACTAGCGACCAAGCAGCAACCTCTGGGCCTGAAAAGTGAAGCCAACAGGGCAATGCCTTAAACCTGCATTCTTTCTAATGGCCTGCAGTGGGCGATAGTTTCCTAATGAGTTTATGGTTGTTCAGTCCACCCTCTTGTCTGAATACGGTCATGTCCTATCACGTCTGGTTCCAGAAAACCAAGATGCCGATGGCCAAAATGCCAAACTCGAGGCTTCAAAAGAGTAGTCCACAAACCAATGGATGACAACACAGTGGCTACGTCCGCTTCTTTTATACCGTCTATGCTAGCAACCTGTCCAGGGTGTACCCTGCCTCTCGCCCTGTGTCAGCTGGGATCGTCTCCAGATCCCCACCTTCTACAATAACTAATGGATAGATGGATTATATAAACACTACCTATTCATTTTGGGCATCTTTTCAATCTAGACCTAGACCATGGTTGACACCGAATACCACCATCAGTGAATGCAGTTTGGTACTTGGAGCTCATACTGAATCTTTAATATTTTGATTATGCCAACATAATGCCCCCTACTACAGGTAGGTTTAGCTGTAGTGTCTGGAGCAGTGTCCGACCAGGACTGAATTCCAGGAATTCTCTGGTCTTTAGCTGTGCCCAGCCCTCTGTGGCTCCTGGATTAATAAAGCCAACACTGGGGCCTGTTCACACGCTGGTCATGACACAACAGCATGTCTGCGATGGAGAAACTAGACAGAATCAGCATTCAAAGTGTTCAAAATAAGTTTTTCAAAAGTGCAGTTTTCACACATTTGTGGTGGAATTTCAGTGTCAAGAAACAGAAAAGTGAAAGTAAAACTCAATGCTCAATTACTTTTGTTCAAAAAGTCAACTATCTGTCATTAGGAAAAAGCACAATGACAATGTTTTATGTATGTAACAGTGTTCCGTTACATACATTTATTTAATTAATTTGCAGTGCTATCCCTATCACATCTGTCTGCGCAGCGCGCATGTCAGATCCATCCGTCTCTATGGCTGACTGCAGCTACACTTCCCCTGTCTTCGCAATTGCAACTTCCACTGTTTTCATCTACACTAGAAAACATGTGATGACAAGGCGATGTGGTTATAACAACACAGACCCTGCAGTGTCCATCTGTGGGAAACACCAAAACAATGTTTCACAACAATCAGTATTTAAGTTTTAATAGGGCTAAAAAGAAGTTAGGTTTAGTCAAATTTTGGAGACAAACAGGACAGGAGTCGGGACAACTGCTTGTAACTCAGGACTGTCCTGAATACTTCGGGACGTCTGGTCACCCCATCTACTCTCCTTTTAACCCATCCTCTGCTCTCCACAGAGTAAACACTCCATATATAACCAAGGTAACTGCACCTGAACATGTGCAAACAACCAAAGACTGACTAAAATGCTGTCTATTAGGCATGCCTAATTCAAAGAGAGTGTTATTGACCGGACATCTGCCACTACAACAGCCCTTCTACACAGCAGTCAGACGGTGCACCACACAACAGTAAGGCAACCGGCAAACTAGAGTGCAGGTGTGCATGTGTGATGATGATGAGTAACATGTTTACAAGTAAGTTGAATTAAAGGATAAGTGAACTGGTAGGAACACAAAAAGCATCCACCACAATCCAGAAAAAACACTATTCTACTTCTGCATCTACACTTAATTTGGGCATTTTTAGTGGTGAGAAAAACCAACAATAACTTGAACAACAACAGGATAGATGGTTTGTTTGGAGTCTAACAGTAAGTCATGCTGCACGCTAAGTCATGAAGAGACACAAAAACACTTGATTGATGATGATTGTTATGGTGCAACTGGACTTCATCTGCCATAAATAAGGACAGACTGCTTACTGCAACATGAGGGACAGATGGCTGAATTAACAAATGCCACATCCATATCACATAATCTTGTGGTTTTGATATTCTCAGTTGTCACCATAAACCAAATTAAATGAGCAAACCCACCAGACTCAGTTTAAACGGGGCAAAAAAATCAGATGTGAATACAGCCTAAAACACCATGTTTCTCTACATTTAACGATCCTCTTCTTCTTCACAGGCAAATGGATTGAGCCATCCGCCTGTGAAGTAGATGACTGCTCACAGGCGTACGCAGAACACTTTGAGAGTTTCCTGGATACGAGGTTTAGGCTGAGCTGTGATTTTTAAATCTTTTTTTGCTGTGGAGGAGTATCATTTATCATTCATTCAACACAGCGCATTTTCATTCAAGTCACCTCACACGTCAGTGGACTAGCTATCCTGAAAGACTTCATTACATTACATCCTCAACATTCTCTGCAACTGTCTTAGCTGACCTTGTTGTCAGTTAAAATGACGTTAGAAACCATGTTTTGGCAAACACCGGACTATATAAGAGAGAAATATAGATGACATTCCATCAAACTAATTTTGACAGCTACTTCCGGTCCCGCCCCCATACCGGATATGTGTAATTAACTGATAAAAGGGGTGTATCCGGTCCCGCCTCAACCGTAAATATGTGTATTTAGGGTTCAGGGACCGCGGATCCAAAATCGGACGCAATCCTCCGTCCTTCTTGGGAACCAGGAAGTATCGGCTGTAGAAGCCGGCTTCTCTGACCGGCAGGGAAATTAGTTCTATGGCCCCTTTCAAAATGATGATGACTAGACATAGTGATGTCATTTAAAATACTACTTATTATTACTGTAAATGCTGTATTGTTGTTATTTATAATATTTCATATTTATACATTTTATTCAGTTCGGGCTCAAGCTCTTAATGGAAATACTGAAGACACGTCTGTTAAGGATAGTGCTGAAACTGGTGACGATCAGTACATACAGTCTTTAAAGACATCCTCTTTAGTAAGTAATATAACCTACTGCTACATTTGTGGAAAACCAGTCAAAATGTACACGTCATTTAAAAAGTTTGGTTTCTCCACATGGGAATCAAGAAAAGGAACATTGGAATTAGCGTATAACACATGATCAACTATATTGTGGTATACTAGCCTGTACATTCTGCAGGGATGGAGACAGTCAGGCGATTGATTCATTGCATGTAGGCTAAGCAAAGCTACCGTATTTCTATTAAATTATGTTAAATATATTCTTAATACATGTTTTTATTTTCCACCCCAATATATTAACACCGCTCTGGAAGGCACATCTCTACAGGTATGCCTGAATAGTAATGTTTAACTAGCAAGCCGCTTTTAAAGCTATTTTAATGCTAGTCAGTGTCAACATAAATTTAAAATTAGTGTCTTCATTAGTATTTTGTTGGACAGTACAGCTGCTTGTCCCCATATAAACCTATGTCAGTTTGGTCTCTCTGACTCTTGCTCTCCTGCTTTGCATTGTTTTTGTCACTCAAGCATTTGCCCTTTTCACTTTAGACTGCTATTTGGTCAGATAAGTGCCCATTACATATAACTTCACTAAAAATTGCCATCACTTTCATGATGTCCCTTTCCAGATGATTTAATACACCTCCTAGCCAGTTGCTGTAGAATACTCTGAAGCTAATGAAAATGTAAATTAACATTGCTTTGAAGTTTTAGATTTATAATATCCTGTAACTGACATAACACTTGTAGTAAAGTTAAGATAAGATTTTTTCTTTTGCACTGTGTAACAAGAACACAGACGAGGGGGACAAACAGGCGAACATGAGAAGGGAAGGGCATGAACCCCATGGTAAATACACAATACAAAAGTATGTGTTTTACTATCAGTTCAGAGTCATAGTGAGCCATCAACTCAGTGTTTAATGCCCCAACAACCGGTGGTACATACTAATGTATTTGTCATGATATGTAATTCTGTTACTCAAAATGCTTCTTCACAGCAGGGGGCTTCTTTGTTGTTCTGCTGTCCATTTGCTGCAATAACCTAATGTTGACATGTAAAACCATTGCTGATTGTAATTCAATCCTTCCTGCATGTGCTTCACAAAACAAGTAAATAGTATGAAGGCGGGGACAGGATTTTTTAAATGTGAAACTAGAAGTTTTGATGGTGTTTTTGGGCTAGCTTAACACAAGTAAAAACAGACTTCTCCCCAAAACTAGATTTTCACATGCTCTTTTCACTGATGTAGAAACATTGTGGGGCTGAAATAAATGTTTTCACGTCTCACAAAGCTTGACAAAAGCAGCTCAGAAAATGAGGACTACTGCTGCGTGTCATGTACTAACTCTTAGTAGCAAGGGTAAAATTTGCAACATGTTAACTTACACAATGAAGATTGATCCTGATGAGTTTTGCGGTATTAGTTTTACACATTTTAAATATGGGGAAGAGAGAGAGCATTGGCATTTGATCACTACATGGTAGTGATCACTAAACTGCTTTGAAGTTGTAGATTTACTATATAACAAATGTAATGAAAATTACGAGTTAACCCTAGAGTTTGGGTTATCAATGGCAATCCGTTTTCCTCTTTTGTAGTGTCTCTGAAAAATGCTATGGAAGGGGACAATAGAAACAGCATGGTCTCAAAAAAGAGGTTGCAGCAGTGATGAGACTTTTTACTAAAACCTTATTGTCAAGGGCAAACTAGCCACTATGGTTGAATGCAAGACATGCAATGAAACAGTGTAAGACTGCTGAACATCCTGTTCTGACTAGTCAAGAACCCCGTGCTAAATCTGGGCATAACATAAAAAATAAAAAGTCATATGATAGATAGGTATATAGATATACAGACTTTTGTTGTTGAAGCTGCTGGTTCCTGTTGAGCTTTGGAACTTGCAATAAATGTTATTAGCACAGATCACGGTTGAGCTAAAATAAAGAAGCTGATTTCTATTCTTTTACCTATAGGAGATTTATTATAACCTTCTCTTTCATTTTCATCAACAGAAAACTACTGTCCTGTTATGTCAACAAAGTAGCTAACTAGCATTTGAATTAGCAATATTAATTAGCAAAAGGCAGCTGGTTCTCAGTAGAAGGATCAAACTTTAGCTCTTGAAGTTTCCAGTTGATAAAGTTGTAAACTATAATTTTTTATAATCCTAGCTTTTTTTACTAAAGGGAAAGAGGAGGCCTGGTAGCGTGACTAGTGACTTAGTTATGAGTAAGGCTTTAGTTTAGAATCAGGGACATCGTCTATATGTTATTGAAAGACTAAATTTAGAGTTATTTGGACGCTGTTAACACTTGTAGTTTTGTGTTTTTTGCTACACAAGAACTGTCCTTATTTTGTAAGTGTAACTACAAATTAAATATTTAGTTTAGATTACAATATTCTCTTAATAGAAATATCCCATTATTTTATTCATCCATGCTGGAGTGTTGCTCCATGCTAGCTAAGAAGGAACTAAGAGGGAACTCCGTGTCATTATGTGCCAGCCAACAATGTACGTTTCTGTAATGCAGTCAATAAATAAAATGCAGTCCTTTAAAATTTAGACTGAAGAAACAAGTACATTGCAAAATTGATAGAAATCTTGTCTATAACTGGTCAGTTTCATTTCACAATATTTGGGACAGAATTATTCCAAAGGTTTAGTAAAAGTTGATAAACCTGTTTTAGTGATTACTTACAAAAATAATTTAAAAAAAAAAGGATCTTGCTGCTGAGCATTTTAGTCCTAATTTATAATTATGAAGAGCAACATAAAAATGACCAACCACCACAGACAAACCTGAATTCCCCTAAGAGAAAGTTTAAATGACTGCACTAGTATAATAAGACATTTTATATAATTGAACCCTGGATAAAGTACCTTTTGCTGCTAATACTGCAATCTTTGATATTTGTGCATGCATCCAAGTTATTTCTGAATAACAAAATAAAACTGTAAATTCTCAATAAAGTGGCCCTGAATATTTTTGTATCACAGAGAAATGTTTAAATATTACTAACAATGATGTTAAAATTTTTGAAGTCTTCCGGTCCCGCCCCCATATCCAGTATGGGGGCGGGACCGGAAGTAGCTGTCAAAATTAGTTTGATGGAATGTCATCTATATTTCTCTTATATATAATAGTATATAAACACCATATATTCAAAGATGTGAAAGGGAGACAGCATGGCTCCAAGTTCGAGATAAAGATCAAAGACTTAACCTATGTGGTCTAAGAGTGTGGGGATTTTCTTAGCAGGGCCACATCAGTGACCTACCAGGCTTAGTTGCCTTGACCAATGTGCAACAGCTTAACGAAGTGTGCTTTTCACTTTGTTTCTATCATGTATATCACAACAGTAATTTGATATCTTAATCCTGTCCACCTCCTCCAACTAAAGCTGTAACTGATTCCATTAATTGCTACGGGTCACGGGCTGTGAGCCAAGAAAGCTCTTTCTCTACAACAGGTCTATGAGCCCTTCATAAGGCAATAACAAACTAGCACTGTGTTTTCCTCAGTTATTACAGCTCCATTAATTTGGCCTTCCCTCTTAAATTCACCACTAGTTTACACCTTACACCAGTCCACAGCTTGATAACTAAACCCTGCTGTGTCAAACCAATGATGAAATTTTGATCAATTTCAAAATAAAGGAATCAGAGTAAGGATGAGAATGACTCACAGAATGATGTGTGAGCCATTAACCACATTTCATTTTTGAGATTTATCTTGTGAATCATCGTCAGTAATCTGGTCGACACAACTTCCCCATCACGTGCATCAACACTTCTTTTTGGGCTGATCCCATTGAGAGTAATTGGCAGCGTCATCCAGAGGATCTGAACATGTGCACACATATTCAGACATGCCACTTCAGACAATTTAAGCACATTTTGTCATCAGACATTACAGAATATCTGACTCCGCCCTTACAGACACAAAGTCTTTTACGAGTAGCTCAGCCCAACCCTGATCATTTTTTTAAAGGGTTTGTTGAAGTACATGGGATTTATTATTTTGATTTTTAACACTGTACTAAAGTTTGCTAGTCCTGACATGGGAAACATTTAGGTTACAGTAACTTACTGTAACCTAAATGTTCTAGCTAGTTGAGTTGATAAGTTGTTAAAGCTAAGTTATCATGACATGAACTAGCATTTTGGCAGTGTAATTGCAGTGCTATGCAGACACCATCGCACAGGATAAATGCTTACGAAGGCATGGCTTGGGCGTAGACTTGACACAGAAGTATTTATTAGCCTTAATTTAGAGCCGCATCTCCAACCTAAGGCCACTGCGCCGCTATTGCAGCACACTCTGATGCGCGTCATGGGCTTGTCCAACGCCGCTAAACCGCTTTAGTTGTTTTTTTGGTATTTTTATATTTGAAAGAGTACATTACCCATATCTTAACTCACCATTTTCATTCAAACATACATTCAATTTAAACATACATTTTATATTCATTGCTGTCATGTGAAGCAGTTGAAGCCAAACAGATTAAAATAGGATTTTCTTGTTTTCTACTTTTGAATCAGGCTACTGTTCTGTGGCCATTCCTATGTAGAAATCACCAGAATCCATACAAACCAGTTAAGGAAGAATGATCTCCAGCCAAGCAGTAATCATTATTAAAACCAACCAACAAAGTGGAAAAAAATCAATTATCCTTAGAGGTTTGGTTCCACTCTGTTGCATTTGAGGCCAAAGCTATAATTTCTCTTTTTTTACATCTATGTCTTTTTAATATTTTGAACATTGGCTGTTGGATGTAGCTTAGGGGTGTGCCATCATATCAATCCATCGATAAATCGTTCACAATATATCAAATAATCTTGATTGTTCTATACCTACAAAATATAAAATGATTCTTAAACTTCATATCATGATAATGGCAGTCTGGTTGGTTGACGTCATGACGTCACACCATTACATACTGCAACAACAAGCGTGGCTGAAAGCGAAAGTAACATTGCTATCAAGTGTATCTATGGCAGAAATATCCTGATGTATGGTGATATTAGTATAGTGCCATATCGCCCACCCTGAAAGTCAATCAGTGGGTAAACCGCTCGCTTTATATAAAACTTGAAAGCGGCTATTTTCACGTTCATTCCTACTTACAACTGCTACACATGTCAGAGGTCGCACGCCTAACTAGGGGTCTAGCGTTTTGCTCAGGGACACATTGGTGGATGGGTCACAGTGGGGAATTGAACCCGGGTCTTTCACAACAAAGTCTTGCATCTTGTCCATTGCGCCATCACTACCGTTTTTACACTCCACTTCATTCTGGTCCTGTCTGAGGGCCACTGCTGATTCACTTTCAAAACTGTCACGCCATGCTGCAGGTTATCTCCATGGTTATCACCACAAGAACTGATAGTTAGCCTAAGGTTACATACAAGTCGTTCAAAGCCAACTAACGTTAATATCCTAATTAACTTTGAGTTGAGTTGCAACGCCGGTGTTTGAAGGCAGCGTGTTTATAAATAGTTTGTGCTCCTGGGCACAAAGCCATCGGAGGCTGCACCCGGTGACAGTTAATTTCTACATGTCACAAGTGGGTTGATAACTTAGCTGGTGCTAATAGACAGTTTCAGTTAGCTAGCTAACGTTATATTTCTTATTTATTACATAGGAATAGTCTATAAGAAATAACGTTACATTTATATATTACATGTTATGATGTAGTTATTGAGAGCTACTTAATGCGGTTGTTATAAGGGTAATTTATAGCGTTTGTGAAGGTCGGAGAATCCGCCTGCGGCTATAACGTTATGCGTCATGTCTCGCAATAAACGCCGGCCATAACCTCTCCTACCGTGGAGTCATACAGCTTATTTCGTAAGGAAGTACTTGAAACCTACTCGTCGCTGGCTGCTTCACTGCTGGCCCCATCCTTCTTCAGCAGCTCGTCTAGCTCCACGGCATCTTCAGTTTTCACGCAGTAGGAGCGGGAAGGGGCAGCGAAGTGCGCGGTGCGGAAAGCAGGGCGATGCGCAGCGGCATGTAGCACCTTCAGTTGAGTACACAGGGCTCTGGCATCAGCGGAGGCGGTGACGAAGCGGCAGTGGCGGCTCGGTAACCAGGTCTTCTGTCTAGAACCGGACGAGGGACGCTTGAGGGTGGTTTGAAACAACTCCTTCAGCACTGTCGAACACCTAAACTGTAACATCTCAATCCTGTCAGGCAATTACAGAGAAAGTCGTAGTTCCAAATATAGCCAGTAGCAACAGCAGGGTTGTTAAGAGATGTCTTCCACCACGTTGACTGTCTGAGAGGCTATGAGTCAGCCACCGGCATCGACAGATAAATCCAGGCGCACGTCCACGCCCCGCTGCTCCTATTGGTGGAAATTCGGTGATGTGCGCCTCCAAAGATAATTTATGACGCTCTCAAGTTAGCTATTGGAGTGTCTCCATGTCAATCAATTCCTGTTAAACGATTGAACCGCTTCAGAAGGAATTTTCTAGCACATGTTCATCAACATCATGAATATTGCCTATTAATGAGTGTCTTTACTAAATGTGTCAATAAAGAAACGATGGCTCCTTTTGGATATACTGAGATCGGCTATATTTAAGTTAGTAAGGTAATATGTCAGTTACATTCTCAAAGTGTGAATGAAATACTTTTGTTTTAAAAGACAATAAAAACAATAATTTGTTGCTGCCACAACATTTGCTACATTTTGACTAACGTGTTTGTTTAAATTAATGACTTTGTCTGATAGTTACCTCTAACATTTTATATATTTGCTCTGTTCCAATTGGTAGATCATTTCGTCTTGTCACACCAAGGTGTAGTTTGTAAGTTTGTAAATGTCATCACTGATCTTACAAATCCTGGAACTCCTAAAACCACACACACACAACTTTCTGTGTATTTTGTTCATTTTCATGTATGTTTTGGTACACGTACATGTACTCAAATGTCACCCTAGTATTCTGTTGTAACATTTTACATAATTATGTATAAGGTTTGGTGTAGCACAAGACAATGGCATCTGGGCCATTAGTATAATTTATCTAGCACTGCGAATTGTAAGTTGTTTCATGGCCCTGAGTTTGGTCAGGCAGGTTCAGGTTCATAGACTGTCTAAAAGCTTGGGATGCGTACCGCCCCCACCGCCCCTCCATGCTTCTCTAGCCTAATGAGAGATCGGAGTGGGAGAGGGGCGGGCACTAGGAGGCAGAAATCCCTGACAGTCTCAGCACAGGGCACTAAAGGCCTCTGTTAAGCTCTCCACGTCCTTCAGGGTGTTCAGGCGTCACTTTCAGAAGTTGCCACGAATACACAGCGGCATGATGTGGAGGTTAGTAAGTTGCACACTGTGCCTGCTTGTCTCTTCACAGCTCAGTTTATGGTCTGTTTGGGCGACAGCAGATGAGCTGGACGGCGAGGTCAAGATGGAAGTTTTGTTCAAGCCCGAGACGTGCACCCCAAAGAGCAAAAGAGGAGATCTGATGAACGCTCATTACGATGGGTACCTCGCCAAAGATGGGTCTCAGTTCTACTGCAGGTTGGTGGTGTGAGACAAAAGCAGCAGTTTATAGATATTATCTTCGCAAGCAAAGTCTATGGTTTGAAACTCTACATGCAGGTTTGCAGGCACTTCATCACTGAATTACTGCTTTGTTTTGTTTGAAGTGAGTGATGATCACTAGGGGTCTCACTACACTATGCTCACGTCTTCTTTATGTGTGGTGTAAAATTGTAAACGCCTCTATTTCAGTTTGACATAAATACAGTTTATTATTAAATGATAGGGACACTAAATATTGTGATTTGTGGTTTATTATTTCCTGATTCAGCAGTTCTCACCTGGAGTATTAAGGGACTGTAAGAAAATGATTGGAGGGGGGGGGGGGGGGGGGGGGCTGAATCTTACATTTGATTTAACAAAAAAGCAAGACTGTACCTTCCCTTGACATTGAAAGACAATAATACACTTTCCCCCAAAAGCTCAAAAACAAAGAAACATTTCTGGCAAACATAACAAATAGGTGAAAATACAGCCACTCTAATTTTTAATGAAGACCTTCTAAATAAATTTAGATTAAAGCCATCATATATGTCATAAGCCAAGATCTCAGATTTATTCAAAAGCTTGTGTGCCCTGCAAATCTGATTGACAGGATGTCTCTTTTTTTCTGTTTTAGTCGATCAGACAAAGATGGACACCCCCAGTGGTTTGTGCTGGGTGTCGGACAAGTCATCAAGGGCCTTGATATAGGGATGGAAGATATGTGTCCTGGAGAGAAGCGGAAAATAACTGTTCCACCTGCCCTGGCCTTTGGAGAAAAAGGCAAAGGTAAGTAAATTAATACACAGAGGGTTTCTATTGCCCCTGCTAAAATGTAGAATTACACAAGAATTACACAAAATTACATAATAGTCCCTAGGGCTGCACCTAACAATTATTTTTAAAATCAATTAATCTAACAATATTTTTTTATTAGATGATTAATCTAGCAACAAATTTATTGATTATTCTCAATATGATTTTAGATTACTTGACTAATAGAACAAAAATAAATATTTAAATAAATCTAATTAATAATTGGGTATTCCTGAAAGAGAGACACATTAAGCACATTTTTCACACAACACTTATTTCCCTTCACTGCTGTATTATTATAATGATACTACTAATAATAACAGACCTCAAATGTCAGATGCTGCATCAGTAAAATACTGCACCTCAAATTTAAAAGGGTTGCTGTGATACAGACATTCATTTAAACACTTTATGTCAGCCCTTAACCTGAAGAACCTGGAGAATCTGTACTATTACTTGACTTAAAACTTAAAATGGTTCTGACATGGATTTATTTCATCACTGGAGTAATGAGCAGTCAGATAATCACTGGCAAATGTATTTTTTTAGTATGGTTCAGGCACCAAAAATAATGGATCCTACACTTCCCATAATGCAATTCAATAGCATCTTTTCATTGGAAACTCCCTGTGTGGTAAAACATCCAGCCCGCTGGAGACAGGCTGAGTAGTACGCCATATGATGAGTAAAAGTATTTTAACTGATTACGAACTGTCTTGTGTAATATTGTTTCTTTGTCAGAGCAGCTCCCTTCATGCTGTCTTGTCTTCATTTACAGCACTTTAGCGCATCACATCCCTCGCAGTATTTGCTACTGATCCCCCCCCCCATGGCATGTACTGTGAGCATGCACAAAGGTTTAAAGGTCTCTGCTTCATTTCACTCTTTCTTGCATGCACTGGAGCACTTTCAGAAAACTAACAGCTGATTTACCTTTCACTACTATTTCCAACAAACCTCTCCATGTTGGTGTTCATCACTGCCCTGTGGTATGATCTGATTGTGGTGTTGCCTATAGCCTGGGATTCTGCCTTTCTGCTGTCAATACTTGATTTCACTCTGGCTGTGGAGGAAATGTTTTTGGTGAGTGTGCATTGTTGTTCTTGCAGGACTTTGCAATATAATTGTATATATGTAAATCTTTCCAAGGCTGAGAGCTGCTGAGTGAAAACTTACTGTTGTTCAACAGAGAGCCTCTATCTAGTTTTTTTTCTCTCTTTCCCACTTAAATTTCATGTTGCTTTAGTTGCAATATTTTCTTTTTTGATGGATTGATGTCATATCTCTTGGGGGCCTTTTTATATTTTGTAGAATTTAGCTTTTGAAGCCAAATCACTACTACGTTATCCTATGATTAATTTATTTTGTAGTTAGTAGCTGTTTTGTTTAGTTCCTCACAAAGTCTGAAAATGTAGCAGACCCACCAACCAGATAAACTCAGTAAAAATGTTTTCCTTGAAGTGTATCTCCCATCTTTCCTGAAATATTTTACAAACAAACTTCACATTTTCCATCCTATAAGCTAGATCATTATGAAAATGATCAGTAATTATGAGACACGATTATGGCATTATAAGTTGTCTTGTAAAATCTTGATGTGCTGTTATTCCTCCTGAATAAATAGGTCCAGTGCCTCCCAATGCTACGGTGGTGTTTGAGGTGGAGGTCTACTCTGTGTCCAGGGGACCACGCACCATGGAGGCTTTCAGAAACATAGACCTTGATAAAGACAATAGTCTCACGAAGGCCGAGGTAACTATCATTTACAAGGTGGTCATTATCACAAAGGTAGCTCAGACAGAAAAAATAATGCTGGAGTTGCTGTTATTATGGTAATAACCACGGTTGGATGAACATGCTAGGGTGCCATGGAGCAAAACCTTTTACTCTTCCTGTGCAGTGTGTACAGTTTTTCCATGCAAGGGTATTACCTGGCAAACAGAACAAAAAAGAAAATAATGCTGCTCTAAAAACAAGAGTTTAATGCTGCCTTTTTGTCAGGGCCACATGGTTAAATAACAAAACTGACATTTTGGGGAATACAATTATTTGCTTTACCCCATAGGATAGATGAGCAGATCGATGTCACTCTCATGTCAGTGAGCTAAAGACGGGAAGTGATTAGCTAAGCCAATAAACAGCTTTTAAAACTCTGTTTATGTATGCTTTAAACAAACAAGCTGACATGTATCACTGAGCTTTGGTGTTGCTGAAAGATATATTTTTTAACTTTGGAGAGAGCAACACTAGCTCACTAGCTTTATCCTGCTTCCAGTCTTTATGCTAGGCTAAGCTAAAGTAAGCTAAAGGCCGCCTAGCTCCAGCTCCATACTTAAAAGAGATGAGAGTTGTATCAATTTCTCTCAGTAAATAAACATATTTCCCAACGTTTTAATACATTTAGTAGGGAATTCTTTTAAACTGATTAAATTCTATGAAATTAGCATAAACTGATTCATACCAGGGGCTCGGGGGCCTTGGGACAGTTCAGCCTTGGCAATATTTATACAGGCTTAGACTGTTCCCTAAAAATGCGTTTCCCGTCATAGTGTGCCTTCAAATAAACAAAAAATGTTAGTGCCTTATTTTTTTAATAGCAGGCTTTCCAACCAGCCTCAGGGCAAAAATTAAATGTGAAGAATGTAATGACTGTGGCAGGCTTACAGCAGTCATGATGTTATCTGGATTGTTAATGGCACATTGAAAAAGAAGTGAATGACCTGCTATCAATACCATTTACCGTTTTACTTATATTATTTACTTATGTGGGAGGAGTGTTGTAAAAGTACAATATATGTCTTATTTATTCTGAAGTGTTAATAATAGAAGTGTTTCTTTTATTTTCAGGTAAAGGAATACTTGAAAGCGGACTACGAAAAAAGTGGAAAGCCACGTGATGACGCTTTCTATGAGAAGATTATGGCTGACATATTCCGCAAGAATGACCAAGACAGAGACGGACTGATCAGTGCAAAGGAGTATAATATTTATGAACATGATGAGCTCTAGTGTTTGATCTTGGTAATTATTTTAGTTTCTGTACTTTGATCAATTAGAAAGAAACCATGAATAGGTAAGGGGAAAATCCACCATCAGATGTACATACACTGGGGATTTTCAGTACTTTCTGGGTGTTATTTTGTGATGAAACTTTACTTTTCTGGTCTACTCATGTTACTCCAACATGCCTTGTCACTTCTACTTCAGTTAGTGGTTTCCTACTTTCCGTAGAATGCCTTTTGAGAGTCCCTTGGCACAAAGCTACTGTGGAAGTAGAAAAGTGTATGTCTTCCTCTCTGTGGTTGGTTTCACCCCATACGATTTCCCAGCACCAGTTCAATGGTGCAAATATAGAGAGAAGTCTTGGCTCTTTGAGTCACTGACTCCAAAACCTTACATCGTTATTGGTAATCTTTTTGAAATGGTTTTGCTATGAAATGAATAGATTCTGGGTGGATTTTTCCTTTTTAAAATGCCGACAGGACATAGATGTGTTGAGGTATTTAAACAGCTTTCCCAGACAGAAAACTAGCATCTACATGTTTTGTTTTTTAAAGTTAAAACTGTGCAAGAAAGAACATCTCCAACGCCTGTGAAAACCTTTGATTTTTGCGCAAATACCACTCAATTTTAGCATTTGAATTTTTTTATTTGTGTCTTAAGTTTTGTCTTTTGGTGAACATTGATTCAATTTGCAGCACAAAGAAGAAACCACAGGATTGCACCATGCTGTGGAATCAGGGGCTTAGATGTAACATGTGAGATTTTAAAAGGTTTAACCAGAAATGAGAAAGGAACTTAAATTGTTCAACCTTCCTGTGAATATCCTGCCCTCTAATCTGCATCATCATATTGAAAAGGTGACTGCAAACACTAATCTTTTCTTCTTAAATCCAATTTAAACCTAAAGCCTTTAAGAAATCAGATGTGGCAGTGTTGAAGAGAAGTTTCAACATGGTTGATGATAAAATGCACATGTATGTCAGACATGTTTACAAGTTTTGTGTAAGTCTTTATGTGGTCAAACTCATGACTATCATTGTATCCAGCTGAACAATTGTTTTTACTAATGCAATAAATAAATCAGTGTGTGTGGAAAACTCCACTGTCATGTTTGATTTTTCGTCTTGGTTGAAACTTAATATTGGCCTCTGAGATGTAGTGAAGTAGAAGTATAAAGTAGCGGAGTGGAAATACTAAAGAAAATACAAGTGCCTCCAATTTGTACTTATATTTAGTTACCTTTCCCCACTGTTGAGGTGCACATACATAAATTAACCACTAGAGGGTAGTGCTTAGTCGGTAACATGAGGCTTGTGCCTCAATGAGAAGTGAACTGCATCTGCTGTACAGGCTTGGACAGAATTGAATGGGGTGTACATTTAGTCCACTTTTTTATCCTAGAAAGCTAATGTACTCTGGTGTATTACTTGTCATGACAAGTGGGTAGCGCACATCTTGTGTTACAAAGGACCGATTGGACAAAGGCACCTTAAAACACTTGTCTCCTTCATGAAAATAGCTTTCAGGTGGTAGAAACTGGCTTTCTGTGTAACATATAGTCAAATAGACATGCGTACAATCAAACTAAAGACACATCTTCTGAAGTTTGAAAATGATGGCCCTCATGTTGTTGCTTCAATCCTCAGGTTGATCAAATACTGTGTATGTTATTCAGCAGAAATGTGGTATGTTCTATTTAAACACAAAAACTGCTTGATTTTTACCACCTTTTTTAGTAAATTCAGACATCCATAATTTATGATCGCAAGCTCATTGGTCTGCCACTTTCATTCTTCATGATGACAAACTAAAAAAAGATTTCACTTAATGGATTTGGGATTTTCGGGTACTTCTTTTAAGGGATATTAAACTTTGTTTTAACTGAGGTGTATAAAAACATTTATTAATAAATAGCCATTTAATGTGCTTATACACGTCTAGTATACATAGTGTACTTTGAACTGGGAAAATTCAGGAGTTTTCTTTCCAGTCTTTCAGTTGGGGATCTTCATCCTGACTGACGGCAACCTGATAGCTGCTGCCTTCACCTCTGCTGTCAGGTCAACACCCAGCGGTGCCCTGCAGTACAGATAAATGAAACCAGAACAGTTTGGCTTGGTCTCTCAATTTATTCTCCACTGAAATTTGAATTGAAAGACCAGCTGAAACTTACTTTGGCTCATAGTAGACATCCACATTCGGAGGCAGTATCCCTTTCCCTTCTCTCAGGCGTTCTACACCATTCCTGGTTAAAAAATAAAATAGTACATTTGTCTCAGATGGACTCTACACTGGGGCATCTAACTGGATTCACTCACTGAACGTCGGCATACACACCATGCAATCATCACTCCGTTGTCAGTGCAGAATTTGGCTGGAGGACAGAGCAGACGTAGCCCCGTCGCCTCAGTGATAATGCTCAAAGCCTTGCGGATATACTGGTTGCTTGCGACTCCTCCAGACAGCACCTGTGAAAGAAGAGTTAAAGGTGAAATCTTCAAGTCCATGTTCACAGTGTTCTCTGATTTAAAGGATGTGGCTGATGTTATTCTAGATTTTTTTCATTAGTCATCCATTAGTCCATCTTTCAGTACTTTCCCACAACCCTACCCTGCCTGTGGCACACGGCTCCAAGCCTATTTGAGCAAATGGTTATGGTTAGTTACTCAAACAGGAGTAAATGGTGTATTTGTTGGGGACTATTTTCAGCTGCAAATGAATACATTATTATTGACAATGAGAGATGCAGAATATTGCTGGCCGTATCCTGTAAGAGCTCCTCTTTTGAAAATAAATAATCACAAGCAATTTATAGTCAGATGTCAGGATCTCTCAGTATTTCTGCACATACAAGATATTAATGTAAGCACAGTATGCAATAAATAAGATCTAAGGCCAGTAACTGTCAATATTTCTATAATCAAACTTCTAATTAAGAGAGTTAAAACTTTATTTCGAAGCACCTTTTCTCCTATGTGCCAACTGCAATGCTGGGCACTAACACTGTTCACTGTTGATGATTTAAATAAAACACAAAATGAGGTAACACACTCACCAAGGTGGGACTGCTTGATGGCAGCAGACCGTTTGCCTTACAGAACAAGATGGCACGATGTGTGCGCTTTGCAAGATGAGAGGCGACTGTGTGCTGCGTAGCTGCTGCAATGTGATGCACGCATGACAACAGCGTGCCCTGCTCTATACCTATGGAGGGAGGGAAAAAAAAAAGGGTTGCTAATCTAATTTATCTAGACATGACGTTACTAAACGGTTTCTGTCAACTGGGGGTCACTGGGGAACTAGTAACATAAGGAGCCAGGTACTGTATTGAATAAACATGATCGAAATCACAAACTGCGTGTTTTTCAGCTTTTTCCTGGTGTACAAATAAAAAATGTAAATAACGTTTTACACTAAAAAAACATGTCAAACCTCTATTCATTGTATACATTTCTTGTATTTTGTTCATCTATGGAACAGAAAAAGCACTAATAACATTAATGTTTCCAGACATTATTACATTGTAATGCAGCAAGTCATGCTGTTGGTTCCGCCTGTATTGGACAAGTCAAAATATCTGCTGCAGCATAAGGTCTATGAATCTGATCACTGGTAACACGGGGTATAGTAATCATTTCTGAGACATCGTGTGTCCTCATACCTTCTTCTGCCTCTTTTTTCATTATCGTCAATGTAATTTGATTCCGTAGCCCAGCGAAAGAAAAGCAGCAGTCATACGTTTGGCCCATAGGGGTCCTGAATGGGAACTTTGTCCTGTCGCCATCTTTTGCTAGAAGCTCTATAGCTTGTCCTCCGCTTAGTGTGGAGCACTGCGGGTGTTTTATGAGGGACAGACGTCTTGCCACCTGTAAAACCACATAAGAAATTTATTTTATTTGTTTAGAAATCACAAATTGAACATCGTGACCAGTAACAACAGCCACGTGTTAGGATCTTACTTTGTCCAGTGTATCCCCTGGAGCTTCATCTAGAGTGTGACCCAAAAGCAGAAAGTCGTCCACTCCTCGAGCCAGAGCGAGGAGCGAGTGACCCCCAGAAACGAGCAGCACCAGGAAGGGGAAGGCAACAGGTTGAAGCATCCTGACGGTCAGGGCGTGGGCTTCCATGTGGTGGATGGGGATGAAGAGCTTGTTGTGCCGCCTCACAAACCTCAGACTGAACTCGAGTCCGATGCCCAAGCTCAGGCCCAAACCCGGTTTCACAGTGGTGGCCACAGCTGAGAGCTGGCTTGGATCCACGTTGCTCCTCTCCAAAGCTTCCTGGACCACGCGCTCTATGTTTTCTCTGTGGAGCTGTTGTGCCACTGTGGGGACGATGCCACCAGTCCTGCAGTAGAGGGAAGGATATAAGTCAACAGCCCTAAAGTAATGACCGTGGTAATCGAGTGCAGCTCTGACACTCACCTGAGATGCACTTCCTTCTGTGAATGTAGAGACTCTCCCAGTATTTCACCCGTGTCGTCCAGCACAGCAGCTCCAGTGTCATCACAGCTGGTCTCAATGCCCAGAACCAGTCTGGAGCAAGGTGCTTTTCCAAATGGAGGAGGACCCCATAATGTGTGTCTCAAACGTAGCACCCTGTGCAGGACTTTTACTTGTGTAGGGAACATGGTCATGACCCTTACGTTAGCCAACTGTGAGTTCAAATAGTCTAATAGCTAAGGGTGACCTCACCTCAGCTCCCATTGTATTTTAAGCTCACTAAACATGAAAAACGGCGATAAATTTGGCAACAGCATCACATTAGGTTTCAGAGAAACGAACCAGGAACACAGAACCATTAGAGTTGCAGCCAGAAAGCTCAAGTGTTCTCGGCAATCCGATTCTTCCTGTCAAAGGCGTGTAGCTGCGTAACATGTAAATACCTCCGTGCACCACCAGCAAGTTTGTGACCAGCAGTCTATGGACCAACTGTATAAAACGTGTGTGACCTAGTTTGTACAGATAGGGTCTGGGTATCTACCTAAAAGAATCCGTGTACAGCCATCGGAAAATGAAAAACGGGCCTTTTGTTATTATCGATGTTTAACAACGCTTTAAAAACGGAAATAGAACCGTTGCATGTTACTATTTGTGTTGCCACAAAATTTTGTCCTCAAAGGCGACGTTTGTGTTATTTCCTTACTATAGATTCTCATACAGAGAGTAAAATACGAAGCATTCAGTTTCCATTCCTACAAAAACTGGGGCGATTTTCCATTAACTTTGTTAGCATATAAAGTGAACCGGAAGCATTCGTTGTCAGGATTTTAGCCCCAGCAGCATCAGGTCGAGGCAAGAAGATCCGCCCGCAGCGTGGGACTAGACCACAACACCATAAGACCATGAACTAGACCACAGACAGTCAATGAGCTCGATACTAACGTAGAGATATACCGTCAATGGCACCATGGCTCATAGGAGTGGGGCTGTAGATTTTATAAAGACTTATTCTGAAAGTCCCAGACCGGATGTAGCAGGTATTTAAAAAAAAAAACTGTCGGTCATTCCAGTTCATGAACAAAACCAGTTTTCTCGATTTTGCGAAATGAAGCCGTCATTACACAGAGGCAAGTTCTATACCATACGAATCGGCAGTATCCCCCCATTGAAATGAATGGGATTTTCCCACGGTATTTGAGCTTCGATTATAGCGCCACCTTTAAGAACCAACTTTTTCAGGGAAACAAGTGACCTAATTTGGTGTCAGTCGGAGTTGTGGTTATGGAGATATAAAATGCATGTAAATCAATGGGATTTTTTTGACATCTTTAATCCGCAATAACAGTGCCACCTATGGGCATATTAGGGTCAACTTTGGTTCCTGGAGTCAGGGGACCATGCTGAACAATTCGGCTCAAGTTTCACCCAAGATACGACATCACTTCCTGTTTTCAGCGTTTTCGCAAACATTTGTTAGCTTATAATTGGGAAATTTTTTGTCGGATCAAAATTTCCTCTACAAACTTTTATCAGCTTGGTCTAGATATTGTACCGATCGGACTTGCGGCTTCAGAGGAGTTAATTAAAATAGGTTTGGCAGTTTCCTCGATTTTGAAAGAAAAGGCTAGGCAGAAATGGGCGTGGCCTATATCACGAGATTCAGCTGGATGTAAGGTTTTTGATATGCGCTTTCGTGAGCGTCAGTGCAAAGCCCAAATGCAATTACCTTGCGTATAGCGCCCCCTAGAGGTAGAAGTGCGCAATTTCATTTTTGAGGTACTTACAGGGGTTTGAACCTACCCTACCAGTTTCACCTCTATAGCACTTTCAGTCTAGGCCGCAGTATCACTTTTAGTGGCGGAAGAATATAAATAACTTGTTCATTTTGGTTGGGAAATTGTTTTTCCACAAATCCACATGTATGAGGAATGAATCTATTTTTCACGTCTTTGTGCTTGATGTGAAGGTGTAGGCCTATGTGTCTGGTTTAGAGGGGAAATCAGCAGCAAAATGAATGCAATATTTGTCTTAATATAATTATTACATAAATAATCATTGCACTCTGTTTTTATTCGATTGTTCTTTATTGTATGTTCATCTGGGCCTTTGTCTTGCCATGTGAACTTAGTTAAATGGAAAACAGTGTACACAGATTTAAACTACATAAGAGACAGAATATTTTGGTTGAACTTATTATACCTGTCATAGGTTTACTTAAAAAAAAAAAAGCAATAAGCTATGGGTCCAAAAACGTCATACTTCTTTTTAGAGGGGACATTTTAGTCAGTTGCACAGGCATACAGGAGGAGTCGAGTGCAGCTAACTGGGCTTTTTGATCAAACTCTACTTTCATCAGCGTTTTGATGTCGAAAGAGGTAAAGCAGTTTTTATGTCACTGCGGAATTAAAATATAGCAGTTTTTAAGATTATTTAGGTCGTGGCGTTGTTTATATTTTTTTAAATGAGCATGTGTGCTGTGCTGCTTTCACGGGTTGCAGAAATGCAGGAGCTACTTCTGATGAAACCGCACGCTGGCGGAGTTGCTTTTGCTGAAACACCCAGTATCTTAAGCGTGGATTAACTTAGTAAGAATCATCACGAAGAACCAACAGTTCGTTGAAAACTGTCTTTAACTTCAGAAAAACAAACTAGTACCCATTTCATAGGTGTCGGTGAACTATAACAGATCATACAGTCTTTGGGAGACCAGATGAGAACAGGTGAAAGTCGGGACAGCGGAGTTGGTGGTGGGCGTGGCCTCAGTACATTCAGTTTCAACAAACAGTAAAAAAACAACAACATGAAATTCAAAACTGTACAATGCTCAAATCAGTTATTTTAAAATTCAACTGTCTGCCATTAGGAAAATAACACAGCGACTGTAATGGTGTGTATGTGATGATCTGTTACATTATAGCCTACATAGTATTTTAATCATCAGTGTGGTGCCTCTCACATCTGTCAGAGCTCTCCTCCATGCCTGCCTGCAGCTTCACTTCCCCTGTCCTCGCACCTGCAACTTCCAGTGTCTTCATCTACACTAGAAAACAAAAAAAAAGGGGGGGGGGGGGGGGGGGGCCACGCTCGCTGTGACTTTGTGGTTATAACAACGCTGATGTTGATCCTCAGAGTTCTTTGCCATGAGGTGCCATGTTGAACTTCGAGTGGCCAATATGAGGGAGTGTGAGAGTGAGAACACCAAATTTAACATACCTGCTTCCCATTCACACCTGAGAGCATGTAACATTAATGAGTCACATGACACCAGCGAGGGAAAATGGCTAATTAGGCCCAATTTGGACATTTTGACCTAGCGGTGTACTCACTTTTGTTTCCAGCGGTTTAGACATTAACGGCTGTGTGATGTGTTATTTTGAGGGGACAGCAGATTTACACTGTTACACAAGCTGCACGCTCACTACTTGTAGCAAAGTGTCATTTCTTCAGTGTTGTCACATGAAGATATAATCAAATATTTACAAAAATGTGAGGGGTGTACTCACTTTTGTGAGATACTGTAGGTGATATTTTATTATAAGTTTGCTAATTACAAAATCTGTAAATTTAAATAAAACATTTTTTAATTTAAGTATTATTTTTTATTAGTAGTTATCAAAAGTGTCTGTGGTACACTTTACTCCCTTTTAGCCCCCCTGGGAGGTTAGCCAGCATTAGCACTTTTTTGAGTTGAGTTTTAACAAGCATTTCATGTTGACTTTTCTAAAGGAGGCATGGAACACCCAGCTTGTATTTTGGAGGAATTGAAGCAGTTTGTCGTAAATGATGCCCCGCCAACAGTGTATTACATCCCAGATTTCATTTCGGAAGATGAGGAGTCCTACCTCCAAGAGCAGGTGTATAAGTCTCCAAAAACTAAATGGACCCAGCTGACGGGCAGAAGGCTTCAGAACTGGGGAGGGTTACCACATCCCAAAGGCATGCTGGCAGAAAAGATGCCTGACTGGCTCCAGGTGTACTGTGAGAAAATTTCCTCTCTAGGTGCGTTCAGCGGGAAAACAGCCAATCATGTGTTGGTGAACGAGTATAAACAAGGAGAAGGGATTATGCCTCACGAAGACGGCCCTCTGTACCACCCTACTGTCACCACCATCAGCCTGGGCTCTCTCACCCTCCTTGACTTCTACACGCCCGTTGGCAGCCCGGAGGACGATGCACCGCAGACAGAGGAGAACCGCTTCCTCTTCTCCCTGCTGGTGAAGCCGCGCAGTCTTCTGATCCTGCAGGATGAAATGTACCAGCGTCTCCTTCATGGCATCAAGCCCTGCGCCCAGGACACGCTGACAGAAAAGGTAGTGAACCTGTCTGCTGCCGGGGCCCTGCCGGGGGAGACGCTGACCCGAGGCACCAGAGTGTCACTGACCATACGACACGTACCCAAAGTTTTGAAGACAAAGCTCATCCTGGGGAAGAAATAAAGAAAGACTGCATGTTGACATGTTAGTTTGTTATGCTACTTTATGCTGAGTTTGCCACTGACTCCACCAAGCATAATGTCAATGGGAGTCTCCTCCAGGCTGCTTTATGAATTATTTTTCACACGTGTCTATAATGGATCACTTCCAGCTTTGTTAAATATCTGTGCTGCTTCAAGTGATCTCACTGTACCTCTGGAGCTGTATTAGCTTTTCTGGACATTATACAGGGCTGCAACTAGAAATTGTTTAAATATTGGGTTCATCTCTCACATAATTTAAGGATGATGGGCTCTGTGTAGCACATATCTATGGAACAAATGACACAATTAATTACAGAATTAAATGTATGTGATCAATAGCCACAAAACTATTGAAGTATTCAATTTCTTATCAGAAAGCCAAGTATATACGTGCAATTCTGAAGTTGTAACCACCAAATGGTATTTTGAGTTGATAAATGATTGTAATCATTCAGTTGTTAAAACTGAAATCATTTTTTGTTGATTCATCAACTTCTTGTTTCACCACTACATACATAAAATAGATCTGAAATAATTATTGGTTGTGCTCTGTGTATGCGTTGTTAACTGTGGATTGATTTAAGGGCTACAACTAAGAGTCAGAGCGATAAGCACGGCCGATATAAGTAGTCAGTTTGAGCTTTTCACAGGTGTATATTGGTAATAGCAAGTAATTGCATTACAGAAATGCTGAAGATTTATTGCAGGTCATTAAGAACTGAAACTGACACCTTTACATAGTTTGTCCACTAGAGAGCCCAGACATATTCATTTTCCAACTGTAAAATGTTCTGCTGAGTATGTTGGTTGGGCTTACTAAAAATCTGCTTTAATTCCAAACTAAGCATGTGAATGTAATTCAAATCGGCATGTTTCAGTTGATAAATCTTGCATACTCTAGAAATTAAGACTAATCTAACAAAACACTCCTGCACTGTACTTCATGGCTGAATAATCCACCATCAGACTCATTAAACTGCACTAAATAGTGCATCGGTGTGTCACTTATTAATCAGAGTATAGTATTTATTACAGGTTCACTGTTATCTTTTTGAATTACAACTGATTTGTTGTTTTGAGTTAGAAAATCTGCCTGGACTGTTGGGACACGGCTGATCTCGGAAATATAATGCAAAATAGCAGCACAGAAGTCTTTTTCAGCAAAAATGGTTGTATTCTAAAGACCAGTTTCTGTCCAGCACAACTGAAAGGCTTTGTCATCGCATGCTCTGTCGTGGAAATGCACTGACTTTTACTTTGGTGTTAAATCATATTTCACAGGACAACAACAAAACAATGGAGCCACAGACGAAACGCTGGAAAGGGTCCGAGTGTGACACTGGCTCCTGGGCTGCGTATCCTGTACTGTCAGATGAGCAGTCACAAGACATTGAGCTGATAGAGGCGTTTGCTGCACCCATTGTCAACAAGAAAGAGACATCTCGACTTGTCCGGGAGCTGCACAACCTCTACCCGCTGAAGGGCCTTCAGCACATAAAGAGGGTGCGGGCGGTCAAGGAGAAGGGCAGCCCTCACCCTCTGGAAGTCCTTGTGTGCCTCGTCAGTGATGCACCAGACATGAAGGCGGCCAGCGTGAACTCTCTGCTCCCCTCAGATGGAGTAAGACGTGACGGATTAGGGGAACTTTTTGTGGTTAAGGTCCCTGCACGTCCCCCCTTGACCCGACCCCAGTTTGAGCTGGCGAGCAAACACTGGCCCACCTCCTTTCATGAGGACAAACAGGTGACCGTCGCCCTGAGAGGAGAACTCTTCAGTCCGCCTCAGAAAGCCAAGATGCACATGTACATGATGGCTGCTTTGACCGCTGCCAAGGAAGGGAATGAGTTGGGAATGGAGGCGGCGGGGGCCGTGGTGGTCGACCCAGCAATGGAAAGAATCATTGCAGTGGGTCATGACTGCAGAGGTGACCATCCCCTTCATCACGCAGTCATGGTCTGCATTGACCTTGTGGCTCGGAGCCAGGGCGGTGGATGTTATTCTTTTGATAGATATCCTGCTTGCCGATTTTCGTCGCCTATTTCGGACACCTTTCAAAAGGTTTCTGATGCAGAGGCGAGCTCTCAGCCGTACATATGCACTGGGTATGACCTTTATGTGACCCGGGAACCTTGTGTTATGTGTGCCATGGCGCTGGTACACTCCCGGATAGGTCGTGTCTTCTATGGGACTGCGTCTGCCGACGGGGCCTTAGGGACCAAATATAAAATCCACTCGCAGAAAGATTTGAACCATCACTTTGAGGTTTACAAAGGAGTCTTGGGAAAGCAGTGTGAGGATCTAAATGGTTCGGACAGCCACAATAAAAGGGAAAGTTTACAAGAAAGTAGATAATGAATGTATTAATTTCATCAGCCGCCTGGAGCTGGAAATTTGATTTCCAATTATCACAGGTGTAATTAAATTAATAAACCACTGTTTTATATAAGCATTTATTTTTAAATAAAGTTTTAAATCATGTGGTGTTTGCTGTATTGAGAACATGTGTGGATGAAAACTAATAAGAACCACAGTGCGCACTTACAGGCTCGTTGGAAGGATTAAAGAGCCAGTGACCCTGAAGACTAACTTTGGGTACAACGTTAGGGCGTAGGTCCAGATGAGGGAGCATTTGTTTTAAATAGAATGCAAAACAGCTCAAAAACAGAATTAAGCTGCAGATTTGAATCTGGTTATGCACCACCTACAGGCAACAGAGGTCCCAGTTTTTCTTTTTGAAGATGCTGGTTTGTGGGTGTGCAATCTTGGAAAGCACACCCACTATACTGTAAAACTGTTGACAGGACACCTTGAACTGCTGACAAGGTCAACCATGACTATTAGGAATTTTGGATCCCTGCAGTCTCACAGACTACACCAGTCCCACCCACTTTACTTCAAGACACCCTGTGTAACAACTTCCTGGATTACTGGACTTATTTCAACCCAAGCCATGTTTTCTTAAACCTAACCAAACTGTGACGGTTTAGAGGGTGTGTCCTGTAGTACTGCAGACCCGCAGATAGACTTATTTACATGCACCACGCTAGAAATATTCATCGGACTGAGTGGCTGCCATCTTTGGGTCCATTGTCCAGTTCTAATAATACATCCATGCTGTTCACACGCAGACAGACCTACCTGACTTGACGGCCAATGTTTCAGGGCTTCCACTGCAGCTGCATCTGTCAATACTACTCGGACTACGAACTGAAACCACAACGCTTCCGATACCAAAATCTTGTCCCTTGCCAACAGATGATGCATTCATATGCAGATATCTGTTTATGGAGATTACTTTGTGTCTAGGTTTTCATTTTTACAGCAGATGCTACCAAAAACGAGACATTAAAAATTGTTTTCTCATAAACATTGACTGTTAATACAGTCAATGTTTATATTGTTAAGATTTTGTGAAGTTTGATGTATCAAGATTGGAGATGCTATAATTTTCCTTGTTGGCAGCGGTTTGGAAGTGCAGGTGGTACGCCTCTTCCATTGACTTGACTAACAGTGACATTGTATGTCCTTGTTTTTCAGTATGTTGGGGAGAGCAGGGTGAGTTGAGCCTGAACTTAAAGTGAGGACATGGCAGTAATGTCTCCAACTGACATTTCAGGATGTGGTCTCTGGGAATAATCACTTTGGATCCAAAATAAACTGTCTCTTTGCTCAACTTGCCCCACATGAGTAAGTTGAGCCACATGGGAGTAAGGGTCAAATGTCATGACAACTCAAATGACAGTTGACATTTCATTGCAGCTACATTTTTGATATATGTCCTAGTTGTTTTGTATCAATGTATAAAGTCATCCTGTCAATCTTCATGTCCCGTGCCACCTGACGTATGGACTTCCCATTCTGTAGCTCTCCCACTGCTCTGTCCACAACAGGAGTTGAAGACCTGTCTGTCTCCCATTTATAGAGGCATGGCATAATAGTTTCTGGTCTGAAATTCACATCATTTTGGTGATAAAATGAAGAATGTACAATTACAATAAAATAGCTGGCTCAACTTCCCCCAGGTATTTTTTTTTACTTGTTTTTGAAAAGTGCTCTACAAATAAAGATTATTATTATTATTATATTTTGGCTCAAATCACTCTATCCCTGCCATTTTACCAAACATGTCATCCAGCAATTTAGAGCTAATTTCATGCTGACTGTATAGCCTCATACTGTAACTTCCTGAAACACTAACACCTGAGATTTTTTCAAATGTGTCTGTAATTCACAAAAGAATGACTATTTAATGGCCATTTTTAAAAAAGTGCTTATCACTTATGCCATGGGCCTCTGTCCATCACAGGGTAAGTAAAATGGATAACTCTTCAAAATTATGTGGTCACATGACCAATTTTGTCTATGGTTGCTGAGAAACGAGGGGTAGATCAACTCCACAGGTTGAAGTTGCCCTGCTCTAAAGTTAGCCCTGAAGTTTGTTTTCAAACTATGTGGTATACAAGTTGATTTCAGATAAATTGTATGTATTTTGCTGATTGTTTCCAAGCTTTTTCATGTTACTCCTGTGGAACTGTTGTAATACTGCATATTTACATCCATTTTAGTGACAACAGGTTAAACACCCAAGGTAGGCAGGCATTAATGCCTTTACAGCTGAGCCTACTGTCAATACAGTTTAACAGCACACATCAAAGGCACATAGTAAAATATGTTCTACAATCATTGGGAACCATACAATGCACAACTGCGAGAGATGGAACACTTGGAGGGCGCAAACATTTTAATTAGATCAAGAACAAGAAATATCAATAGTACTATGAGCTATGGCCAAACAAAGCAGGACTAGCTGCTTTGTTTATAGCAAAAATGCATAATCTAAAGAGAGCAACTACATGGATGTAAGTTTATCGCACAGACGCTGTAGACCTCCCTCAGTAAACACTTAATCTGACAACAATAATTGTTTAAAGACGTTTTCTTTAACATACATGAAATTCACACACAAAAAAAAAAATGATGAAAAAAGCCTGCCCTGTTTTGATTTGAGCTACAAATTAGAAATGATTCACATACCAAGGACATCATGCAAATAAAGAGTATGATTCCAGTCTTCACATAAGTCTGACACCCATTACAAAATGAGAGTGTACCAATAAACAATGAGCCACTGGATCCTCCCCTTAGGAAGTAAACATCTTTGAAAAAATACATTTGGGACATCTTTGTGGCTAGAAACGTACTCACAGTTTGTGTTGCCATTTAAATTGAGGGCAAAAGACAGAAAAAGAAGAAGAAAAAAATACTCAGCCAAAAGCCTCACTGATGCCTGGGCCAGCCCAGGTCTATGCAGGCCAAAAATACATCATTAAATTATATTCACATACGTTAGTAATAATATACATGGCACCCTGTCATCTACAAACCTACTCCTGTTTTTGTTTTTTTTACATTTCATCTGGAACCTGATATATCTAACAACGACAGGGACGTTAACACAAACCGTACGACTTAGTACACACATCGGCGGTACAGACTAATAGGGATTCACTCATGTTGCTATGAGGCACAGCGTTTACTAGAACTTAATACTTGTTGATGCCGAAAAGCCTCACTCCGTGTAGCTGTGGCAGCTTGGGAATCAGGACGCTCAAAAGTGAGGCAGTGTTTATGACGAAGTGCGCTGTGTCATACTTTGTGTAGAAACTTGCCAGGAAGTATCTGTGGAGCAAAAAAGACGGATTAATTAAAACATAAACCACGAAATCCCTCTCACACAAGAAACAAGCGTTCTATAAATGTGTGTTTCACTCGATGCCGTCGTCACGATACGCATATTTAGAGATGACAGCGAAATGCTCGTCTGCTAGACAATGTGAATGACTTAGAATTTGCTATAACTATAAAACATTCCTTTAATGCAAAGACAGAATCATGGTATCTAATACATACAGAATGATTGGGGAGATGGTGAAGAACTTTCTAGATGAAGTGAACTGCACTCCATAGTCAAGCTGTTCCCAATGTGTAAGAAGTCTGGCTTTTCCTTGGTCAGGGGTCTCAAAGGGTGTGCCTTTCACTGCATGCATAAACACATACATTCCCTGTAGAGACAAAAACACAGCTAGTAGTGCAGTCCGTAAAGAACAAGGCCATAGTCGACTGATTAAAGTGAGTGACTTGTGTTTTCTCCTAAATTCAATGAAAATGAATTTGAAGTTATTATTAAATACTGTAGGTTTTAGTGGAAACGTAAACAATATATGAAAACTGGAATGTAAAGAGTAGTTAGACCATTTCTCTTATGTGTGCAAAAACAGCCCGTAAAGCTGCTGGCTGTGGTACAAAAGCCTGTGTTTATTCCTGTCACACAAACTATTGAGAAAAGACTGGGTTATTGCAAGAGTTCTGGATGTCTGAGCTGCAGAGTGGTTAGTGCAGTCTAGAAGCAGAGGAATCCCAGTAGAAACAACACAGCCCCTGCTTTGTGCGTGTGTTGCTTCGGCCCTTGATCTATATAGCCATCTTGGGAATGACACTCATTTCCAATGACATGCCTCTCTGTCAAAACTCAGGAATTCAGCTTTAAATGGAAAACCTGCCTTACAGAGGAAAGAGTAATAAAGCTAAAATGCTGACATACAGCCAAGGCATAATAAGCACACTGCTGTTGTATTGTGTGGAAAACAATAGGCTATAGTTGACCTTAGCGGTTACTGTAATAGCTTTCCGCATTGGCTCTGGTTCACAATCCTTGTAAACTGCTTCGGGCTTGCACTACTTGATGATGTCACACACATCTACTTTGTTTCTTTATTTGAGGCCAGCCATGTAACAATGAGCGGGGAAATTATTATAATAGGTCACGCATCAGGCTGGACGGTCTCCCCAAAATAGAGCATATATATATACACAAATATAAAAGCACACAGGTGCACAGGCAAGGCAGACAGTAACAGACACCAGGCTGTTTGGCTACACATGCATGCAAGATTCATTTAGCTTGTGAAGGAATTCAAAATGTTACCAAAAAATTGTTTTAGAGTGACCTAGTTTTTTGGTTTGGCCTGGTGAGCAGCAGTGACAGTTTGAGAATGTAACTTACAAAGTTGTGTATGACATTAGTTAGAGTCCACACCACTGGCACGCTGAAGAAGGGAATGCTCAAGAGCACAATG
Organism: Micropterus dolomieu; assembly: GCF_021292245.1. Taxonomy (NCBI): domain Eukaryota; kingdom Metazoa; phylum Chordata; class Actinopteri; order Centrarchiformes; family Centrarchidae; genus Micropterus; species Micropterus dolomieu. Next base: position 27,978,081 of record NC_060156.1, on the reverse strand, counting down.
TGAAGTGTTCCAACACCAAGCGCGTAGGTCAGCCAGATCCCTCGACTGTTCATGACCCGAGTATTTGGGTTCACCTCACTGTGTGCCACACCCACATTCATTCTGGTCTGTGAACATAAAATATATACATATATTCGCTAAACAATATACACTTCTATGCAACATTCTTCCTCCTTTAATCAGACTTTGACAGAGTAAAAACTATATTAACTTTTATACAAGCTGTGAATCCCAGAATGTCAAATATACTCTGACGATCCACTACCTGCAGGGGACTGCAGAAGTGCATCATTTACAATTTTCGTTGAAGAAGCACAAGTGCCATTGTAGCACTTTGCCCTCCCTACAAGTCTAAATGTAATTAAAAAAAAAACACCTTGCGCAATCTTATTGAACTTTGCCCTGTGACATACTTTCAGTTGCCAGACTGGATTTAAGAAAATTAACAGAGCTTAAGTTGCAGTAATTACAGGCAACGATGACTGTCTAACAAGGCCTGCTGCACCCCAACATTCAGCAGTTTCATTATATAACATTACAATTTTTGACATCTGTTAAATGATAAAAAAAGACAGTATATTTATTTATTTATTTCACACAGACCACTGTGAATGAGTCTATATCCAAGTCTCAGTCTAACATTACATGAGATGTAACAATCTGCCACATAACTGTCCACAACTACTCTGGTGTGACTGCTACATTTGAGAGCCCGGTGCTCATTTCACAGATAAGAGATTCAAAGTTGACACATGAAGTAACAGATATTCGGTCTGATAAAAACACCGTGTTCTAGTAGCAAGCTGTATCTGCAATGACAGGAATGACTGAGAAACTGGAAAGAATCCTTTGACAAGATTTGACTATATTTACGTACAAATAATTCGTGCTCAAACCACTGTCGCTGGCTTAGTCTATTTGCTGATTACTTTTCGTGGCTACAGCAAACTGCACGACTGTTAAAATAACTTTAAATAAACTACAAAATCAAACTGAAATCAACACTTCTTAGTGGCCTAATATAAACAGATGTTTTTAATGTCCATGGCTAAATAGCCGTGTTAACATGAGACGTCCCTTTGACATACGTTTTCAGTACATAGCCTGGACCACACGACCACTATACTAAACCAAGTTGGTCAGCGTCATTACATAAATAGGAAACAGTACGTAACGTTACGTCGTCAAAAGTGTAACACAAAACACCCAGCATTTTAAACTTACAGGTAGTCGCGAGCAGTAGAGGTGTTTCTAGAGACAACTGCTATGGAGAGAAATGGTGTATCTCCTTGTTGATGTGTGCATTTCACAAGCGCAGACAGCGCGTCGTAGACTGACCCGAGCGGAAATAGACGTTCAAGGCATCTACACCGAGGTAATTGGTTCCCTATGTTGACTTCTTCAGGCTGTGTCCTGCCCCCAGCAAGTTCTACGAAACAGGTGGTTATCTTAACATTTAGGTTACATCTATTTAAAGACAGGGTTAGTTGGGACTGTGTTTGGTTTTGGTATCGCAAATCTACAGAAAGCAGAGATTCTAAGTAGCCTGACAAAAAGGTGTACCCGTTAGTCTGAACTCAGGGTACAAGTTTCTCACGTCTATTTTTCTGAGCCCGCCCTCGTGTCTCTTCTTACCAATCAACGTGTAAAGAAGGGGGCGGGAATCTGGTCGTTTCCGGCGTGTGACTCGTGTCTGTTGTTTATGGAAGATTCAGCGTGGGCTGCAATCAAAGGGACTCTGGTATTCAACAACCTTTTCAACAATTTAATAGCGTTAATATCCAGTTTACTATGAGTTTGTAGGATCGCCACGTAAGTTTACTCTACATCTTTGTTATAATCGTAAGCTAACGAGTTTAAGCAGCTCAATTTGCAGAGCAGATAACATTTAGCTAACATTAGTCAAGTCAAGCTAACGTTAACGTTACTGTAAAACGCCTTTAACTGCCAGTTTATTTGTTGTGCAGCTTACTGATGCCCATGTCTGTTTTTCCATTCCCTGCCAGGAGAGTCAGGTGGAACTGCTTTAGCATTTCTTTGGTGTTGGGTAGCACCTTATGGAAATTGGGCTCTGAGACACTTTTGGACACATCTCAAAATATTAACAATAACAACAGTGTTAATTTGCTTTTTCCTAACAATGTGTGTGTGTACCACTTAGTAGCAGACATGGATGTGTTTAAATATGGCTTCCTATCATGTCTGTTACATTGAAAGTCTGGTTAATGGAGATGTATTTTGCTGTAAGCGAAGACATATATCTCCCTGAATTCTTCATCAATTTTCAAGATTTTTGGCCTGTACGAGTTCAATTTACTCAGAGTTAACTCGGGGTTATCAGGCAAACTCAGGGTTGACAAACTGACTGCCTACACTGGTGTTAAACGGTACTACGAAGGTGGATAAGATGCTGGCACGTTGATTGTGACAGGATCTATGGTCAGGATTTGAGGAGTTTAAAGACACGTTTACGGCCAAATCTAACACCGTTTATGGGCTCTTCTTTTATGTGTAATGCGATTAAGATGTAAAGGTAGAACTGCACATAAGGTCGATTGTAATAGAAAAAAAGGAGCCAGCGGAGAGGGTTAATATTAATTAATATTAATCTACAAGTAAAAAGCTTGAATATTCTCTGACATTATAGTCACACATTTATGAGAGAAACTTCACTTTGCAAGGCTGCAACCTCTCACACATGTCTGCAGTGTAGCCTATTATGCATGCACTGGAAAGTTATATTAAACTTTGCAATCGGATATAGCAGTGAGGAAATACTGAGTTTAGCTCAAAATCACTATCATGCACCTTAGAGACTTTGCCTTGGATTCGGTGTATTCAGAAGAAAACACCAGAATGATTTTCGATTTTTTTTATTACATTAATTTCAGGGAATTTCCGATTTTTCTTCTTGTAAGTTTCACGCTTTCATCTATGATTTTTTTTTTATTTATCGGTTATTAACCCCCACCTGGCCCACTATTTTTGGACACATGAAATAGTCAATCTAAATATGTGAAGACACTTCAGGAGAATTCAATTATAGACTACAGATGAGCTACATCTAAGAAACTATCCCGTTAATTAATTAAGATTCCTCTCCAAAATCCCCGAGGCTGCAGGGCTCGCTGTCTGAACGTGATGCTTTTGTGTTCAGAACTTCATTGCAACCGCAGTGGAACAAGTCTGGATGAAATCTAAACATATTTTATGAAGTGGTGTGGATTAATATCCTACTTCTCATCATCAACACTAAGTACAGATGTGGTGTGTAGCAGGGTAACCTGGAGTTAACCACGAACAAAACCTGCTCGGAGCAGTTTAGAGATGCAGCGTAAATTGCCATGGCAACAGACCTCGGGTAACACCTATCCACCTTTCGTAGTACGGGTTAACCAGGAAGTTACACCCGACATCACAAAGTTACGCCTGAAGTTACCTGGATAAGCCAGTTGACCCTCTTCGTAGTACAGGCCACTGCTCCACCACCATGTAATGTTGTTGTTGTGACTCACACTCCCAAGCTAACCCCAGACCTTTCTTCAACAGTTACCTTGAATCATGAAGCAGCTGCCTCCAGATACTGTGCGGCTGCTGTCCAGCTCCCAGGTCATCACCTCTATGGTGAACGTTGTGAAAGAATTGATGGAGAATGCTCTGGATGCTGGGTCTTCAAGCATTGATGTTAAACTGGTACAGTGTCTAAATGATAGACTTTGGAAGAAAGAGGACTGTATTTATTTATTGATTTTGAAAATATGCTTGATTAGTAAATGATAAGTGAAATTGTCTGTAGGAGGATTGGTCTCACAGAGCTTAAAGCAATATGGATAACATTAGTATCTATGACTAAAGCCTACTATTTTTTGCATTTCAGGATTTGAAACTGAGTGTAACAAGTTCATCTCAGGGTTGTTTAATATTGTAGTATTGGATAATACAGTTAGTAAAATATCCAAATAAAGCATTGTGTGAATTAATCAATGCTGTGCTTTAAATATGTTAATGAAGGAAAACTATATGTTCCTGCAGGTAAAAGTGTGCTTTAATTGCTATTTAAATTGTTCCAATTCACATTCATGAATCGATTTCAATGTCTGTATTGAATTTCACCTTGCAGGAAAACTACGGTTTGGACCGTATAGAAGTGCGTGATAATGGCCATGGAATCAAAGCTGCAGATACTCCTGTGATGGCCGTGAGACATTTCACTTCAAAGATCTGCAGCCACGAGGACCTGGAGCGACTGGAGACGTACGGCTTTCGAGGAGAAGCGCTGGGCTCCATCTGCGCCGTGGCAGAGGTGAGAAGTGTTGAAGGTCAGACCAAAAGGAAAATAAGCAAATGAGACAGAATTACCAGAAGGGTTATACATTTTGATCTACTGTATAAGTTGTATACATGCACTGAACTAACAAAACTTTTACTTTGCATACAATATTTTACAGATAACATACCTCTTTGATTTTTCAGTTTATATTAGGATTGAAATATACAACCTGGTTTCTTGCAGCATATAAACTGGCTGGCAAAGTGATAGATTATTCTGCATTTTCCCTTCAGGTGGCTGTCATCACAAAGACAGAGGAGGATGACATCAGCACCCAGTACACCCTTAACTTCACAGGGGAGATTGTTTCTCAGAAGCCGTCTCACTTGGGTCAAGGCAAGGCACCAACTCAATCAGTCTCATAGTGAGCAACAAAATCAAGGACTGCTTTCATGATGAAATGTTAGAGTGGAACTTTGAAGCTGTTGTCACACATCGAGACAAAGTGAGAGCAGTTTTAATTTTTTTAGCTGCTGAACAGAGAGTGCATTGCCATGTCACCGACAGACTTAGATTCTAGTTTGCTTGACGTTTGGCTCCACCAGCAGTCACATTATCTCCTGTACTACGATTATGAAGTTACTTTTTTATTCCATGATTGAATTACGCGGTTTATTAAGATCTTGGGAATAAAGTAGAAAGGCATTTGATGCTTTGCAAAAGGCAAAATAATTGGTCATTTGGCCTGAAACGGACCAATTGATTTGTTGATGTACAGGTCTTAAAGGGATTTTATAAAATGTAATGATGCAGCCTTGTAGCAGGAAAAGTAAGTTGTATGGCCAAAGCTGTTGCAACCCTCTGATGTTTGTGTTTTACAGGTACAACCGTGAGTGTACTGAAGCTTTTCAAGAATCTCCCAGTGAGACGGCAGTACTATTCCTCTACCAAGAAGTGCAAGGAGGAACTGAAGAAAGTGCAGGACCTGCTGATGGCCTACGCCATTATAAAACCAGACCTGAGGCTCACACTCGTTCACAATAGGGTCAGTAACTCCTGCTGCCTTTTCAGATTTAACTTGGTAAAGAAAAATAATTCTGACTACTTTCACTGGTGGCTAATCTGAAGATGAAGCCAGTATAACAATATATGTATAGTGTATATTATTTTTTATTCTTAAACTGGTCAATTATTAGATTTAGGCAAAGTTAAAATGATTATAAAAGCTATTTTATTTTTCCACCAGCCAGTCAACAAGCAATCAAAAAGCCTTTCTCTTAAAGTGTTGCAACCAAAAATCTATGGAGTATCAAACACTAATCTCCTGAGGGCTTGAAAGGTGACTGTTAAAAGTTTGTAGTTTGGTACATAACAAATAAAGGCTGTTGTGGTCAGCTTGGTTTCATGTCAGTAAATTAAGTGTTTTCTGTGAAAAACACGTATCAAAATGTCCTTTAGAATTGTCTCAAACAAATCCTGCAGTTTTATGATTATACGTGATCGTGCTATTGTCCTTCCAAGACCTTTGCTGGTAGCTGTGTTTTTGATTGTTTGGAATTTATGGAGGCCAGGACTGGACCGCAGAGACGTGGATTATGCTTCATGAGAGCTGTGTGAAGTTTCTGTGGATGCCGCAGTGCCTCTTCTCTGCTGTGGAAACTTGTTGGCCTCGGAATCCATTGTAATATGACATAATTCAAGCTGATACAACATGAGTCTATCTGTTGTTCTTTATGCAGGAATATTTTAACTTTCAAGTCTACTGAACAAATGGGAGGAAAAGAACACATTGAGGTTTTAATGGGATTTAAATCCCAGTTTTCATACATTATGTAGTCCTCCACACACAGCAACCACTAGGTGTCCTCATTAGTCTTTAAATGACTGTCCCAACATCCCTGCCTCCAAATTGCCTTCAGTGTTTGGAATATAGTGTTATATGGATGGCAACCTTTAACGACATTGACATGTGTAAAAGCACTGAGAACACTTGTAAGATTATATACTATGTAAGATTAGTGCATACACAAAGAACTTTGTTAAGATCTTAAAGGAAGAAGGTTCATTCATATTTACTCAAAATGGTGATACAACAGCTTTGACTACTTCTACATCTGGGACTACTACTAATAATGACACATGATATTTATAAGGCTTTTATTAAAATAATTGCTTCCAACAGATTAACACATTGAGGGATATCGGCAATAATAAAATGCAAGGATGCATACATAAAGGCCTAGACAGTCCCACCCAGTCATTCTAGTCCACCCAACTTCCCAGTCTAAATTTCACTCACTTGATAATGTGAAATATTGCAAAAGTGTATAATGTATTTTGTGCTAATCTTACAGTTTTTTAAGTGTGCTCTGCTTCCTTGACAGTGTTGTTTGTGCCTCTCTAAAGATTTTCTGTCAAATGTGTAACAGCCCTAAAAGAGAAAGTTACAAAAGAATATTCAAGGGTTTGTCAGGTAAATTATTAATCAAACATCTTCTTAAAGACAGAAATTGTCTTCAGCCTCCTGTTGTTTTGTTGTCAGTGCTAAAGCAAGTCAGTGAGTTATGAAATCGTTACGTGTGATGGAAAATATTAATTTGGCTTTTAGAAGCACCTCAGAAACACACAAACTAAACCTTTTATCAAGCCAGCAAGGCCAAACTGACTAACCTGACAGAGGGAGGTTAGTGAGCCTGTACTGGCTTTTTTAAAACTCACACGCATACAACAGAATGTTTCTGTCGCTATAAAGGAGCAATTGGAAGTTGGAGGACTCTGTTAATTACTGTGCATATGATTAAGAAAGAATTAGCCCAAAATCATCACATTTGTCTATTTGAGTTGTTTTTGGATTCAAGAAGAACGCTTCTAAATAACTAATTGTTACGTATGCAATTTGCATGGAGCAGACTTTCATCAGACCTTTCAGCTAATTACAAAAACATTTGATGTTTTCAGCTTTAAAACCAGGAGTCACGCTGAATGTTGAGAATATTGATACCCTCAAAACATACAACCGTACACATTTATAATTTTACATATTTTTATTATGGCTGCAACTGCAAATTATTTTCATAATAATAATTAGACATTTAGCTATTGCTTTTATCCAAAGCAACTTGCAATATGTTTCATATGTCAGAGGTCGCACGCCTCTGGACCAACTAGGGGTTAAGTGTCTTGGTCAGGGACACAATGGTGGATGTCGCAGTAGGAATCGAACCTGGGACTCTCATACCAGAGGCATGTGTCTTATCCACTGCACCACGCATCATCATTACTGATTTATCTAATATGTTGATTATTTTTTCTATGTATTGTTCAATTTATACCAAGTCGGGAAATCGATCCCATCTACAAAGAGCTTGTTTTGTGCGACCCATATTCCAAACCCCAAACATATTGGATTAATGACGAGATAAAACCGAGGTGCGAGAACCAGATAATGACAACCCATACGGAACATGTATTGCACTTGTATTTTGACACCTGGGGATGAAGTGTGTTAAACGCCAGGATAATGACATGTATGAAAGGGGTAGTTGGTATTTAACCTGTGTACAGAAATAACTTTTAGGTGTGAATTAAAGATCCCCTGTTCATTTGAAAGGTTTGGTTGAGTTCTGCTGAAGTGAAATTTGTTGTCATCAAAAATGTTTATATCAATAAATATTAGTATGGAACGGTATAATAGAAATATATAGGCATGGAGAGAACGACAAACCCTCTCCAGAGACATAGTGCTTTAATGCAATTAACCACGACAAGTGCTCTTTAAAGAGGAGAAAATTATTTGTACAGCTGTCTGTGCTCAGTGCTACTGAAATAATACTGTGCAAAAGCACAACTAAACAATATGCTATGAACAACTGTCAAAAAATACACAGAGCAGTATTTAGAGAGAAAAAACACATACTATGAACAAATCATCATGGTACAGCGAGCATCAGGGTTTGAGCGTGCATAGCTTGCAGCTCTTCAGGGAACAGTGGATTCCAAATTCATTTTCTATTAAAAGTTAATAGTCAGAGCCCTTAACAGGTCACCTCCACACCTTGACCCAGACAAAGAAAGTCAATTGGTAAAGAAAGTGTTGCTCTTGAGGGGTATTTGTTAATGTCCATTAGCAAGTGGAAATAATCAAATAGCTACTTGATTGTTGGGTGAGGTTGAGGTATGGATAGCCAAAAAAATTCACTAGTCTTAATTTTAGCATGTTCTTAGACCAGTTGTGTCCGGTTACTTTTTATCACCTGTCCCCTGGGTTGTCGCATACTTTTGGTGTGCACAATATAAAAGCCTGTTATTTTTGAGTTGTTGCATTACATAACATTAGATTAATCAGCAGTGGAATTGTTTAGCAATTAGACATTTCCATCCCTTATGCCCTTTCCCACCACAGCTAAGTGCAACTGTCAGGTGCTCCAAACACAAATATGGCTGACTGTGAACTCTGATTTGGTTGATTATGACGCCTGAGTAAGTTGCTGCACACAGCTGCGGACTTAACCCCAGATTCGGTTTCAGGCTGCAGACGGTGTGTACACACAAGTGTATAGGCGGTGTGGGTCTCGGAGGGGCCACACGGCCACCATATATCTTTCATAGAAATCAGTTTTGAGATTGTCAGGGGAGGAGGGTAGTGAACCCATTTCGTACAATCAGCACTCAGTAGCCCCTATCCTTTACCTCCAACTCTGCTATTCGGCTTGTGTCATGTTTCACAGCTCCTTCAAGAACTGTTTACAGGAGTGATCCGTTTACATGTGCCAAATTGCATATTTAATAGCTGAGACATGCCCTGGAACAGGGTGCATGCTTTCAGAAATCAACACCCGGGAGATAAATTCACTCGTGGACACAAACTACAAGCTCACTCATGGGTGGCAACATATTATGTAACTAAAATATTTTTTGATCTGACATAATCCTAAAAGGAGATGAATTAATTATTAGGAAAATAATCATGACATATGAGTTACTAAATACCCTTTAAATGTCCCATAATTTCTAGTTTATGTCATAGTATAAACTAAAGTTTTTGGGGCCTCAGTCCCTTTTTTAATAATGCATCAATAAGTAGTTGTCCCGTGTAGCATCTTGGGCTTGAAGTTGAAATATTGCCTTAATAACAGTCCTAGTTGTTTTGCAATTATGGCATGGTTTATTTTTTAATGTTGATTTTAAATACGTGTTAATGTTTATTTTGGCAACAGCTACTCTTCTTTCTACTCTTTTTTTTTTTTTTTTTTTTTTAATTCTAAATCTTCACATAAATTGATACAGCTGCTTATTAAACTACAGTTTTTGTCCATCTCTTGACAGAAACAAAATGCATGAACTCCAGATATGTTCACGTGGCCCAGTTACTATCTTGACAGGTGTTTATGCAGTATGACTTGCCTGATGTGGACTCTTGGAAGTTGACTGGTGTCATATTGTTGCAGGTGGTGATTTGGCAGAAGGCCAAGGTGGCCGATCACAGAAGTGCACTCCTTGCTACGCTGGGGCCCAGTACCGTTGCCAACCTGCTCCCTTGCCACCATCACCAAGAGCAACCAGAGGTTAGTTAAGGGGAAAAATGCAGAGGTGAAGGAGAAATGGAGCAGTTCTGTATAATCATGACTTGCAGGATTAGAGAAGAGTTCGTTGGTTGTAGTTATCTAATGGTTTTTTTTGCAGAAATGCATGTATGTAAAAAAATAAATAAATAAAATCCTATTTTAGATAAGTCAGTTTGAAATAGTTAACCTTAACATAAAGCAGTGATTTCAGCTTGGTTGTGCCATATCACAGTGTGTAGGGCTCACGTTTATAGGTTTCTAGTTTCACAGTCAACTTTCATTTTTATTGTTTCACATGGACCGGTGCTCAGCTGGACAAAGTAACAAATTATGCCGTGAATGTGAAGAGACTGCGCAGAGTGCATTGCACTCTGATGGGCGAGCGTCATGGGCACATAGCACGGCTGAGCTGGCACGGCGCCGCATGCTAACCCTCCCACCTCGTGCACACATCTTGCACTCTTTGCTCTCATGCTGTGACTCCCATGCCCCTTTGCCCTTCATTGTTGAGCCATTATGGCAGTTCATAGGACGCACACTAACTTGCCCCCTTAAAAAAAGCTCTAGTCCATCCTAAAATGACATTGACATGTCATTTAGTCTGATTTTCAGTCAAAACAAATCAACTATTGGTTGACGTTGTTGGAATAATATAAGTTTAACTTGTTTCCCTGAAGTCAGTGTCTTTGACATTGTGTGACACTGCTGCTAAAAAAAATAAGGAAAGAACTCGGAAACATGTTTTAAATAAGCTGATTTGCATTGGAAATAAACGATGATGACTGAGTCTTACAGTATCTTATTTGTTTTGCTTGTTTTAGAAAGGTGTAATTTTAACTGTCAATACTCCATAAAATGCCTAGTTAAGATGGATACTTTTTACAGAGCAAATGAGAGCGTGCACATTATACTTGACCGTGAGCTAATAACCTCATCATGAACGCCTGGTCTGAAGCCAGCAAATGTGGTCAGTTGGTGCCTGGCCAACTATTCCCTTGCCCTTTTCTCTTGAGTTCTTTCTTGATAAAGAGTGAGTGCTTTTTGTTAGCTAAGCTTTGCTGTGCTGATCGTAATTGAATTACTGTCGAGCAGTAACTTTCTGCTTGGTCACGGTAGGTGTCATGCGGCTCGTACCTGCTGCCAGGCTCCCAACTAATCTAGTCTGACAGATATGGAGCAGCCCTTTTCACCCCCTTTCTCTCTCATTTTCCTCTTTGTTGTTGTTATTTTGCTGCTGCACTTTGGTGCCCAGTTATGAGAACAACCTTTCACCTTTTCCTCTTACTCCCTGTAGCAATGAAAGAGAACGTTTCTCCTGTTTGTCCCCAAGACCAAAGCTTAGTGATCAAGGGAGCCAGGTTGACAATTTCACTGGAGCCTCACTCCGGGAGAGTTGTGTGAGCTATTCCTCTGCAGAACAAAATGTGACACTCGTTTTTTGGCAGCATGACTACACAGAGCCTTGGCCCTTTGGGGCCAGAGGTGCCATTTGTGCTCTCATAAAGTGACCCTAATGAGCAGAAATAGAGGGAAGCATATGTGCCCCGACCTGAAACAGCAGTTCATTTATTAAGTTCATTGGCGTGCGTTGCTGCTAATAATGAGCCCTAGGCCATGTGGGGGGAAAAAGCATAGCTATTCTGCTTGCAATCTGTAGAACATTAATAGCTTTCCATAATTTCTTACAAGCCTACATTCATAAGGGAATTTTAAGTGCAATTGTTCAGTTTTATGTGGAGTCATCAATTTTAGCTCATGAGAACTGCCTCTGGCGTGTGTCTGGAGGAAAGGTCATCATGCATGATGCAAATTTTAATAGAAAACCTGCTGGTTGGGCATGTTCATAGTAGAGCCTGCACGCTGAGACACTTTAGAGGAACCTACAAACTCTGCCTGTCTTTCTTGATTGTTGAAATTTATTTAGAAATTAAGTTTGATATTAAGACATCAAAAACGTGAAGGAGTTGATGAGATGAGTGGAGTAATCCTCTCAGGAAATGCAGTGTTTACTCCTCATTATGCTCTGGCAGTATATGTGCCAAGCGGAGTGCCTGCTTACTTGTGCACAACCAGAATTAATGGCTTCATTCCCAGCTGTGCTGGAATGGATCAGCCGTGCCATCCTAATTGAAAATGTGTTGATGGTAAAGTTTATGTAATAGCCAGGTTTCAACACTAGTAGGTACACTGTTAACCCCCTGCACCAGCCAGCTGCTGAGCATGTCAAATTGAAAATGTTCCCTGCTAAATTCAGCCCTTCATTACAACCATTAGTGTGATATTTTCCTTAATGTATTTTGTTTGCCAGTTATATGTGTGACACCTACTTTGTGTTTATCTTGTGTTTGTTTACTAATATTACCCTTTTTTTATTTTTATTTTTTTAAATTCAGATCATTTTAGACGGCTTTTTTCCAAAGCCTGGGGCGGATTACTCTTCTACAAGTTCATCTAACCCTGACAAAACATTCATATTTGTCAACAACCGGCCTGTCCACCAAAAAGATATAATGAAGGTAGAGTCATTTTAGATAACTCAGTACAACAGAGTTTATACACAATGTTTTTTTTTATACTTTAACACTTGGATCTTATACCATTCTTTTATTTTATGTTTACCTGCAAACTTTATCCTGGTTGGATTGTGTGACTGATCATCAGTTGTTGCGTCAACACTACGCTGCTCAGTATTCAGATGACCCAGCCCGAAACCGCTATCCCACCCTCATGCTTAAAATTACAGTTTCACCCTCCTCAGTCGACGTAAACCTGACACCGGACAAGACCCAGGTGCTTCTTCATGACAAGGTAACTATGAAATTCAATCTTAGGCAAACTCCGTTAAATATGTTGTGTATTTAAACTCTGATGTGATTGGAAATTAAATTTTGTGTGCCATCAGTCAGTTTTTTCCATACCATTTTGATCTGTGATCCATCTGAAATGTAGGAGGCTGTGCTGACCGCCGTAGATGCATTTCTGGTTTCGCTCTATGGCTATCGGCCCAGTGGTGACCCCCCAGCTGAGAAGCAGCTCGGCCACGAGACACCTCCCTCACCATCTAGTCCTTTGCAGACTGACGCTTCACGGCCAGACAATGAACAGAGTGTAGAGAGGGATGGCATTCTCTCAAACCACAATGGTAGCTTCCTCAACGATGCTCCTAAACACAGTGACACAGCTCCCTCTACAGCAATAAGCACTGATGCATTATTGGGCCGCCAGACCTCAAACAGCAGCTCTTCGTCCTCTGTAGCAGAGGACTGGATTGTCAACAAGATCCCGGCCGGGCTTGAGTCTAACTTTTCTCTGTGTGACGATGAAACAGCTCAGAGCTGCTCTCAGACAGCAGAAACAGCTTCAGCAGGCAAGTCCCCTGAGAGACCTGAGGACAATGCTGTGTCACGGTCAGAGACATGCAAAGACCAGTTATCAGCTGAGGACTGGAGCCGCGGGACGGCTTTAACTGACCCCGTATCACGAGAGCCCCTGCAGCCCGTCAAAATCCATCAACCCTCAAAGAACAGCCACTCTGGCTCTGATGAAATCAAGAGTCAGAGCAGCTCAAACAAGAAGATGTTCAACGCCATAACAGAGAAGCGGGCTGCTCTGACGGCCTACGACCTGATCAGCAACCGCGCCATGAGGGCACCGCTCTCTCCTGCCGCCCTGTTCGAGAAGGAGGCCAGAGCAGAGGTCCTCAGGGAGAAACCCACAGCCAGCCTGCAGGATATCAGCGTCGCCATTAATGAGAGGTGGAAAAATCTGAGGGAGGACGACCGTAAGAAGTGAGTTTCCAGACTTTCACCTTTCCAAGCAGTTGTTTCCATGTGTTGTTATTTGCAAGGCAGAGAGAGCGGGGAAAGTCTGACCTGTCATTTGCATGTTAAAATCCTGGTCTGGAAATTTTGTCAATCTGAGCTGTGTTTGTAATTTCCAGACAACTGTGTCTAATGACATTTTCCGCAGTACAACAGGTATCACTAATGGTGAAATTTCCAAAGTATGTCATCGATCCAGAGAATTCACAGGTCTCACATTTGCTGCTGGTTTTATTAAGCATTTATCAACTTCAACCCACTCTTTGTTTCCTAGACCTACAGTGGTCCCCAAACATAGGCGTTGATCATGAAAAGATTTAAGAGACATTCAATGATATGAACTGAAACTTCTCTTTATATACAGTATATGACATTGGCTGATTTCTAATTACAAACCCCAACATTAATTTAAATGTCCTGTTTCCAGGTTTACATAAGGCTCTTTGTCCAAATGTCAAAATCTCACTTACCACTTACTTCACAATTGGTGTGAGGAGTGACACATAGTTGGCTAGTCAAGAACAGATTTGGCTCAGAACAGATGGGGGTTTTGAGTGTTTGTGTTTCAACCTTGTTCCTCCAGAGTCTCAGGATTTACATTATTGATGGTAAGACGGGGAGGGAGTTATTTGAAAAACAAACAAGAATACAAACCAATAAGAAAACATGTGAACAATGTCCATTTGTGGTAGAATAGTGTGTCATTCTCGAAGCTCAAAATGTGTATTTGCTTCAGACTCAAGTCTGAGATCTAAACACACAAAATATTTATAAAATGGTGCTATTAACAGGTCAGAGATCAATTGATTGGATCAAAAGCAATTATCAAATAGAGAGGTTAATCTTCACAAAAATCACGTCATTAGTAACTTCTAAAATGGTCCAGGCATACGGACATGCCAGCTAAAGAAAGCACATACTGTGCTACCTATTGGTCTCTTCCACTTAGGTACTCCGCTAGTAGCATCATGGAATAATACCATTATAGTGTGCTAAAGGCGCGTCAACCCAATTATGTTAGATTACTGCATACCATTTAAAGTAATTGCAAAGGTGGAAAATGTGTATCAGCAGTACTTGGGGCCTTATGTAAGGTATGGAAGAGTGTATGGAAAAAGACATCTGTTTAGAATCCTGCCTTGCTGTACTGCCGTTTAAACATGAAATAAGATGTGGCAAGGACTTGGCTCCCTTCACCGCCACTGTTAAGTGACACTCCTCTTCTAGGAATTACACTTACACAAGTTCACGAAACAGGTTATTTGAATAATGGGGTGTTGAAGTGTAAGCCCTAATGCTTAACATATGAAGATCTATGGAAACACAAGTTGGCAACTGTTTTGCTAAAGACAAAAAACTGAAACTGAACTTTGTCTGTGTAATGCCCCTTTGATTTAACCTAGTTTAAACCTAGATACTGGGGTATGTTTTTGTTCTACGTCTCACCAAATCAGTGCTTGCTGGGATGGTAACTTGGAATAGATTTAATAACAAAGACAGTTGTGAATGGTGTTGTAACTCTAAAATACTTGGTTGAACTCTGCAGATATGAGGAGAAGGCAAAAAAACACCTGGAACACCATGACCAAAGGACGAAGTTGGCCTCTGCTGAAGGCCCTACAGAGACGAGCGTGAGCACCCCAAGGGGCCATGCACAGAATCAGAAACGCAAGGCCCCTCAGTCCAACCAGCAGCTGCTGGACGAGCTCTTCTCTGCACACCCCGAAAAGAAGATGAGGAAGCCTGCGCCTAAGCCCTCGCAGCCCCTCCCCTGCAGCGTGGCTGCCCTTCGGCTGCAGCTTCAGCGCCTTTCATCCCAGAGAAGTGCAGTACCACGGGGCCTCCGTCTTGTAAACCGGCTGGCCTCTCAGAGTGCCTGGGTCATTTTATGTGGTCAGAGGCTCATGTTGTTAAACCCATTTCGAGTGGAGGAAGCCTTGCTGTTTAAGAGACTTCTAGAGAATAATATACTTCCAGCAGTGAGTCTGCAGAACCCTATACAGTTAACAGATGGGTAACGTATCGCTCACTTCTCACCAGCAAAATGCCAGTCCTGACAGTTTTCCTCTGCACACTCATCCAATTTGTTTGAGACAAATAAATCTTAATCCTTGGTTTCTATTAAGGGGTATGTTTGTTTCTCTTTTATAGAAGTCTGGGGGGAGCTGAATATACTGAGGCTTTGTGCAACATGGAGAAACAAAGTCCTGAGCTAAACGGAGGAGCCTTTTTCTCTGACCCCAGGCTTGTAGCTAATGGGTTTAAAATCCAACTCACTCCAGGTACATGCTAAATAGAATTTTGGACTGCAATGCTGTTGTATGAGGCAGTCTAATATGGTAGAAGATTAATTTGCCAATCATGTGGAATGTCCTTCTGAACCTGATGACAGTCCCTAAACAAAGGCCCCGTAGTACAACAGAAAAGTCTACAACAAACCAAATCAATCAGAAAACGAGCCTTTCTTATTTTTTGAGTCACGCTGTTTAAAGGTCTCATGGATTGTCTAGTTTTATTTAACAAACGTTGGAGCCATTTGCCATCATTAATGTCATAGTTCACCAGTCACTTAGAAATGTCAAATGTTTAGTCCTGAGTAACTGGATTACAGGCAATTATTTTCGGTGTATTGGATTAGTTGTGGATAAGACAAAATTTTCCTGTTCAACAAATTTGTCCATAATCAAAAACAGTGAATGATGAATTAGTGAAGGTTTAAATCGTGAGAAAACTGAGATGAAGGAGCAAACTACATAGTATGTTTTTTGTAATCAAAACCTTTTTTATAATGGAGTTAAATAATATCTTTGACACATTATGACAATCTAATCATAAAGTATATGTACATTGACTAGTTATCTTCACATACACATGATATCATCCATCACATATTCCAACATTAACACACTAAGAAATGAATCATATAACCCTATGATGTGGTAAGTTCAAACAACCAGTTAGTGTAGTGCGTCTAGTATAAGATATGCCAATAATAAAAAAAACCCAATTGTCTTTGTTGTATCTTTACTAAGCTCTTTTTTTAAGGAGATCAAACTCGTGGTTCTAATATTGATATAGGTACAGTATCTCACAAAAGTGAGTACACCTCTCACATATTTTTAAATATTTGTTAATATCTTTTCATGTGACAGCACTGAAGAAATGACACTTTGCTACAATGTAAAGTAGTGAGTGTACAGCTTGTTCAACAGTGTAAATTTGCTGTCCCCTCAAAATAACACATCACACAGTCATTAATGTCTAAACTGCTGGCAACAAAAGAGAGTACACCCCTAAGTGAAAATGTCCAAATTGGGCCCAATTACCCATTTTCCCTCCCTGGTGTCATGTGACTCGTTAGTGTGATAAGGTCTCGGGTGAGAATGGGGAGCAGGTGTGTTAAATTTGGTGTTCTCACTCTCACACTCCCTCATACTGGCCACTGGAAGTTCAGCATGGCACCTCATGGCACAGAACTCTGAGGATCTGAAAAAAAGAATTGTTGCTCTACATAAAGATGGCCGAGGCTGTAAGAAGATTGCCAAGACCCTGAAACTGAGCTGCAGCACGGTGGCCAAGACCATACAGCGGTTCAACAGGACAGGTTCCACTCAGAACAGACGGAAATAGACCTCTGAGTGCTGCCAGCATTGCTGCAGGTTGAAGGGGTGGGGGGGTCAGCCTGTCAGTGCTCAGACCATACGCTGCACACTGCATCAGCCTGGTCTGCATGGCTGTCGTCCCAGAAGGAAGCCTCTTCTAAAGATGATGCACAAGAAAGCCCGCAAACAGTTTGCTGAGGACAAGCAGACTAAGAACATGGACTACTGGAACCATGTCCTGTGGTCTGATGAGACCAAGATAGACTTATTTGGTTCAGATGGTATCAAGCGTGTGTGGCAGCAACCAGGTGAGGAGCACAAAGACAAGTGTGTCCTGCCTGCAGTCAAGCATGGCGGTGGGAGTGTCCGGCACTGGGGAGCTACAGTTCACTGAGGGAAGCATCAATGCCAACATGTACTGTGACATACTGAAGCAGAGCAGGATCCCCTCCCTTCAGAGACTGGGCCGCAGGGCAGTATTTCAACATAACGGTCCCAAACACACCTCCAAGACGACCGCTGCCTCGCTAAAGAAGCTGAGGGTGAAGGTGATGGACTGGCCGAGCATGTCTCCAGACCTAAACCCTATTGAGCATCTGTGGGGCGTCCTCAAACGGAAGGTGGAGGAGCGCGAGGTCTCTAACATCCACCAGCTCCGTGATGTCGTCATGGAGGAGTGGAAGAGGACTCCTGTGAAGCTCTGCTGAACTCCATGCCCAAGAGGGTTAAAGCAGTGCTGGAAAATAATGCTGGCCACACAAAATATTGACACTGTGTGATGTGTTATTTTGAGGGGACAGCAAATTTACTAATTTAACACACCTGCTCCCCATTCTCACCTGAGACCTTATCACACTAACGAGTCACATGACACCAGGGAGGGAAAATGGCTATTTAGGCCCAATTTGGACATTTTCACTTAGGGGTGTACTCACTTTTGTTGCCAGACATTAGACATTAATGGCTGTCTGTGTTATTTTGAGGGGACAGCAGATTTACACTGTTATACATGCTGCACACTCACTACTTTGTAGCAAAGTGTCATTTCTTCAGTATGTCACATGACAAGATATAATCAAAAATTGAGGGTAATACTCACTCTTGTGAGATACTGTGTGTTTTTGCCATCTATCTTTTTCTGTTCGCTTGCCGAGGGTATACAGTGTCCGGTAAGTGTTGGTTGTTTTTGTTGCTGGAATGGTTCACCTCAGTTGACATTGGCTCTCTGCCCGACAGAGTGGTCTCACAGTAGGTTTGTACCCTAGTGTGCAGGTGATGAGAATGGTTGCCCTTTAAGAAATTCAAGGAATTTTCATTTGGCACTGCCAGCCTCCGTGGGTGTGCATGAGACTGAAGTTGGCGGCATGTGTAAGATGGCTTCATTGCACAATCACAGCTGAATATCGTATGCGTTTGTTAGGATAGTTTAAAATGTGTGCTGCTGTTTATTTTTCACAACTTGTGTACGATGTGACTGTGCAGAAACTGTCATTTTAAAATTATAAGAACAGGAAATGTCTGGAGTTCAGTATGCTGTTATTACAACAAGGAAACGTATAACTGTCAGTTTTTGCTCTCTACATACATTGTATACATATATACTGAACTATGCAGTCTTACAGAGGCAACACAACTAGCACAGAAATATTTAAGAATAGTATAACTAACTCCGCATCTCCACGTTTTTCATACCTTTCTGAGTTCATTTTGCATCCAAAGTCATGTATCAGAAATATAAATTGTGCATGATTTGCAGTATTTCCTCATGAAATGAGAAGCCATCATTCTTCCACCCTACAAGACAGCTTCCTTCCAGTCTGCTGGGGCTTCTATTAGTCATTTAACACTCCATTTGGCCCTTCGCTTATTTGACTTGGTCATCAGTCCGGTCGTAAACCACAATATTTATTTATTATTCTTTCCTGGAGATAGTAGTAGGGTCTGGAGTATATTAATCCTTGTTTTCTGCTTGTTTTGGCCAGGCCTCACGTCAGCCGAGAGACATCTGGAAGTGACAGCAATGGCAGACTGCGTGCCTTTCCTCTGTGTGGAGGACCTCAGGGAGATCCTGACTGCAGTTGTTCACAGGAAAGCCAGGAACGTGCACGAGTGCCGGCCACTTAAAGTCACAAACTACCTACAAGTGAGAGCTGCTATGAATTGAGATTAAGACTGGCATTACTGTTTTTAGTTTTATTAAATATCTCAATTGTAATCTTTGCCTCACAGGGTGAAGCAGTACGACTTGCCCGTCAGTTGCCTACAAATTTATCCAGGGAAGATGTGGAGGAAACCCTTCTACGGATGGAACAGCAGCTTGGTGAGAGCACCCGGACCTGCATCCATGGACGACCATTTCTCCAACACCTATCTGACATCCCTTCTACAGACCAGGATGCTAAAGCTCTGCTGAGGCCTTTAGAGCTGTAAGAAGTACACACCTTAATGAAAAATCACAGCACTGCAATATCTTTAATGCTGCTGATTATTCTCAATGTAAGCTTCCTGATTTGTTTCCGGTCTGCTCAAATGTTGTTCAGCTGTGTTACAAACCTAAAAATAAATGTATTTTTCCACATTTGTGTTGTGAGTTTTTTGTAAATAACAAACATGTAATGTATTTATCATATTACATAACATTTAATTCAATGCAGAATCGTTGAAGCCTAAACTAGTACTCTGTGATCACCGAATATTCAGAGTTCAGAATGTGTCATGACGTCAACAGAGCGTTAAAAGAAAGTGGTTAGCTCAGAAAGGCTTGATGACGAAAGTACACAGGTAGTGTTTTCTCAGCACCTTCTGTCGTGTGGCTGTTTGAGCGACTCACTTAATGCGTAGTTATAATAGTGGCCAGTAGTTGAGGACAAGCCTTTAGTTTAATTGTTTACTCAGTATGAATGTACAGTGTGATGGTGTTGAAAGGGCCAAACCTTTGACTTCTGGTAAAGCTTACTTAGCTCTAGGAATAGTAGGGATTTCAGTTTTGACAGATGTCTTTTGCAAAAAATAATGCTTTGGTCATGCGTAAATTTGATGGTGCAACTACAGTAAATCCAGTGTTCAGATACTTTGCGACAATTTCAACCTCAGTGCAGTCACTTAATAACATAATTGCGACATAAGTGAGAAATGTTTGTGCATTACTAGGGATGGCTGGCCAAACTAAAGTAATGACACATAATTAAAACTAAGTTAAATAAAGTTAGTAGAACTTCTCCTGTCAGTGACACCGGTCTGATTCACATGCAGATTTGCTCTTTGCAACTGTATGAATTATATATTTCATGTTTTGGTTTTGTAGGATGATTTCTTGCATAGTTTGCATTTTCTTGGATTAACAACAGCAGTCTTCGAACCGCAGAGTGACATTTGACTCCCTGACTTGATTTCCGTCCAAAAGCCAGAGCATCTTACTACCCCTAAGCCTCATTGTGGCACCACTGGAAAGGGTATTGGCAAGCTCAAAGCCAGAGATGTGCACTGTGCCAGCTTCTACCCATAAGTCTTTTCACTCAATTAGGGTCAGCTGCTCTGCCTTTAGTATTGACAGATAGTTGTATATTATCCCTGGCTGCATTAAATGCTTCGGAGATTTGCACTGTAATTTCAACCACAAAGTTTAGCAAATCCTTGACACTGCGCTAACTTGTAGTGGTGCCACTTCCTAAAGACATTAGTCTGTTACGCCATCATTCTGGTGTTCAGTGTTGCTTGAGGTTTCCAATGGGGAAATAAATTTAAATAGATTTTGTGACTGGCAGAAGTTAAAGTCTAGAAGTACATGATTTATTTTATCATTCATATAATTTCTTTCTCATTTTCAGCATGCCTGACGTAATGGTAAGTGGTGGTACCTTAACAGTGGATTTAATTGGAGAAATTTTGTCATTACAGAAACATTAACTGTTATTTCACCACTTGAACAGGAATACATATAGCCACATGAGGTTTTCAGGTTTTCTCAGCGCCTTTTCATATGGACTCTGAACCCACCTCAGGGAAAAGTGCAATCTGATCGCTCATCTTATGATAATATTATAGTTAGGACTGTGAAAGGTCAAACCACAGCACACGTCTTGTTTTACGTGGCCTCTGCTGAAAGAGCCCACAGATGGCTTCAGCACTGCTGCAGGGCCAACACTCTGCAAAGTGCCTCTGGGAACGGGATAAATGCCAGTGAGGACCCCTGTCCCTCCTTTAACCCTTCTCCACTCAGCTTTTTGTCCCTCACTCCCACCTGGTTGTTCGAAACTTCTCCCCGTTGGATATGTGCACCTCAGTTGCTTGTGTTCAGAAATGCGTGCGACAGCACAATCTACTCTGTACATGCTGCCTTCGGCAGCAATTGGGGAGGATTAACTGATGATCATCTTTTGGCCATGTGACCACACTATTTAAAAGGTCAGCAACAGTTAATTTTGCCAGCTGTCTTTTAAACCACCTGTTTCACTCTTTTTGACATATTCTACAACCAAATTGTGGTATTTGATGATGATTCACCCAGCGTGAAGAATGGAGAAAAGGAACAGCTTTGGAATGCATGCAAAATCATCATTCCACATACAGCGTCATCTAGATATTTAACTGCTCTCCTATTACTGCCCTAATGTGCAGAGCTACTGCTTCTCAGGTTGTAGCTTGAGCAACTGTACACCACTCTCACAGCCCAGAAGTAACAGTGCTCTTTAACAGAGTCATCATATCCAAAATAAAATGACATGAACTATATTTAACCCTTTTCCCGCTCTATTTTTGGAACTGTCATGAGGAGTAGTCACGTAGAGTACAAGACAGCACCTGTTTCTGTTTAGAAATGTGAAACTAGATGGAGAGAAGGATTTTTACATCCCTTTGGGAATGCATGAATACATACATACTTTTATAATGTCACACTTTTCAGTGCAGTAATCAAATGAGAAAAGAACATCACCAGTTTAAAAACATTACATCTCCAGGGCATGGGTTGAAATAATAATAATCACTAACCTAGCCATCCTTTAAAATTGAGCTTTTTCATATTGCCGGAAATGCCCAAGAAGAGACTAAAGGCATGCTTCAACTGTCACACTGTCTGAACTATCAACAACTATCTGCTATAATGGCAGGTGACCTGCAATTGTTGACTGCCCCAGCCAACATTTAGCCTGTATTTGGCAGCTTTCCAGGGCGAATTTAATTCCCTGGCCATTTGGAACAGCTATAAAACTTTAGCTTTCAGACGTGGTCAGTCAGCACTGACAGTGGAGCTACCCCGTATCAAGCACATCCCAGTGTCTTAAACTTACCTCTGTATCTCAGTGCTAGAGCTACCTCTGTCTAATGCTTGAGAAGAGCCCATTTAAAATGAATCCTAGCGATTTTCAGCAGTGATATCACAAATTAAAATAATTCCTTTATAAACTTGCTTGCCTTCAGATGCTAGCCTTGATTTTTTTATGCTTATGTTTGTTGTATGGAGAAGTTTTTGGAGTACCACAGTGTGGAGAAGATTGCTAAAGCCAGTGGGAATGTTAATTAAGTGATTGACTGGACTAACAGAAGTACTAAGATAATACTTTGACTTGCACTTAAAACCAAGCGCAAACACAAGACGAGCCCACACAGCTTTGTTTATTCACACTGTGAATCACCCATTTCACATTTCACTGTAAACCACAAATGTCAACCTGCTGGTGCAGCTACAGGAAAAGTCAGTGTTGGACCAGCTATCCGACTGATATTGTCATCTATAGTCATGTTGCTACCATGGCTAACACTAATATCCATCTAAAGAAATCGTATTACTTTCAAGCTTTTTTTTTTGTTTTAATCTTTATGATTATGGCTTATAGCTCATGGAAAACTTTTAGAATAAAGAATTTATAGAAGAAAATTCACAGAAATGTTAACCTGAGAAGACTCATCAGCTAATTTACTAAAAACACCTGCAGAGGTTTCCTGAGCCTTTAATCTCTCAGTCTGGTTCTGGTGCTAACAATGCGCTTTCTCACAATATTCTATTTCTTTTTAGATGCACCCGTATACCGAAGGGCTGTTGGATATATTCCACCCTCTCAAATAACTTGACATGGAAAGGAAAGATGAGTAAACATTTCGCTTTTGCCCACAGAAAATATTCCCTATTTTAAAAAACCTTGCACAGAAATGCTGTATAGGCATTCAGACTGTTTCATACCTCACCTCAAAACCTTGGGTTTTTGTAAAGTAACCACCCAGGCATAGCTCCACCCAGCTTCAACTGGACTAGAGTCTAGTCATCCACAGTAACTGAAAACACCTGTGTGGGAGTGCAGTGTTTTTTATTATCAACGTAAAAAGTTATTATGTCTGATTTATTTGCAACATTAAGCATTCATTTGATGAATGTAAGTTCAATATTCACCTTCTGTTTTGGTCGTCACCACCTAGTCACTAACTCTGTTGGGTGCTAGATACAACACGTACGATATGCGTCTTATATCATCTACATTGAAGAAACTCTCAAATTCCCTCATCTTTTTTGTGTTTTACTCATCTTATCTAGCTAGTTGCATCAGTAGTGGGAACTAGGATTGCACTTTTCATTTGCAATTCAAACTATGGTACCAAAATCAATTAAATATTCTATCTTTAATAATCAGTTTGAATTCTAAATTGATGAATGAGCACAAAAGACTGCTCTGCCCAGTTGCTATATCAGTAAATGAGGCTATTGTTCTCTTTCCTAACACAAAATGGAGAAAACTAGCAAGCTGTGCTGAGTGGATCATCTTGACAAATGTCAAAGAAGTAATATGAGGAAGCATTTTAGAATCCACACCATAAACAGAAAAACATGGCTGTTTCCTGCCTTTGCAAGATGCAGCTGTCTTACACTACTGTTTGCCTGTCAATTAAATGAAGCATTGGAGGCATTGTGAATGAACGGACCAATGTCAATTCTACAACAGATTTTAGATTAGGTTGTGTTCAGATTAATTCTCACTAATGACATGATTGATTTTGTTTGAACATAATTATTTTTTATTGACAGGCCAACTAGGAACACAGCACAGATCAAGTAGCTGAGGACAGACTGAACACCTTGCATAATGATGACCTAATTAATTTTAAATACTACTTTACAGTACTAAAATACTTTTGTTGAGACTTGACATTTGATAATTACTACACAAATAGCCTTCTGTTCTACTTTCTTTTGCTGAATCATAGCCATTGTGCCTTCTTCAAACCCTTGTTAATGTCATCTATACAACACTGGGGCGGTATTAAAACTGATAACAGGATATGTTGAAACAAACTGGTTCAAAGCATTGTTTTTTAAGAGGAATTTTTGTTCTACTACTTATTTAAATACATTTTTTTTTAATAATGAACTTTTCAGTTTTGTGTTTAAAATCAACTTAATTTATGGTGAATTGGGGTGTATTCCAAGAACGTAATACTGCAGGTACACTGTGCTTATCAGAGCTTTTTGCTAAAAAAAATGTCAGACTCCTCCTGGTAACAGCAGTGAGAATGAACTACGCAGTAGAAGTGTGAGGCCACAAAGAAACAATAAGTAAAAATAATCTAAACAGCTGCATAGGCTTACAGAGTGAGTGATTGTTGTCTGTTCGTTCGTCACTACAAGTGACCCTTTCTTTTTTGTTGTAGATGTTTGAATTAATGTCAATTAAAAACATTGGCTAACAGAGCTTTAAAATATATTATTTTTCTCTGAAATAAAACAGCCATAAAAGAATCTTTGAATCAGACCCAAACAAAGGTCTTTGAATCTGTCACCAAACCCCAACATCAAAACCATCAACACCGAACTTCACAGAAGGACTTAATCAAGTTTCCTAAACCCGTTAAACATACCGTGGTCCATATGGGACCAACTATAAAATCCTTGCTGCATCTAAGTTTTTCTTCTGCTGGTAATTGGTAGTGGTGCCTTGCTGTGACTGTGCACTTTTCTGCCAACCACAGAAGAGCCACTTAGTTCTTTTTATGGGCTTCAGGCATACACTAATGTGATGGGTGTTAAAAAGCCACAGGTCCTCAACTGCTGGAGAATTTACAGCCACACCACATTCAATTTCATGGGTCAAGGGCGTCCACAATGGGGCCATCAAGTCTACTCTTTTTTAATTTTTAATCACTTGTCAACAATTCCCACAGCAAGTTTTGAAGTTATATTACAAGACATGCTACTTGGAGGGATCTGAGCTCCATTTTATCAAACCTACACATTAACACTGGTGATTTTTCAAATAAATATGTCATAAACATACTGAAACATTTTTTTAAAAGTTGGATTTCTTTCCATATAAATAAATTTCAAGCCTGTGTTCCGACAGTCTCTTGGATTTATCCACCTAGGCCTAATTCTGGCAAGTCCTGCGTGCTGCATGAATGTCACTCAACTGAGCTTCTTGTAAAATTAACTGTGCGCAGTAATCTGTAAAAATGTACCATAAATGTTATTTCTGAGATGTCAAAATTTATCCAGGCCTCTTGACACATACCTGATACTACTCTACATCCGTCTGTGTTAAGAGCATAGGCATATCATCGGGAGACAGGAGGTTTCCATAATCTGCCCTCCCTCGGTCTCCTTGGAGGAACATCCATTCTTCATCACTGTCAACCCTCCGTCCCCAGAGAGACAATGCTTCACTGCCTTGGACCTCGGATGGCTAGGTGCCACATTTTTTGCTCGTCACCTAACCCCTCCTCGCAAACAAACACTGACATTGAAGAATTCTGTAAACATATATGGAGTGAACCCCAAATTGTCTCCTGTCTCCAAAGTTGCAGTAGCTTTACAAAGTCATTAATCATATGATAGCTTCCCAGAGGTGACTGTCAGTTTTGGGGTAGGAATAGTGATTCCTCATCCCTAAGTGAAAAAGCAAGCGGAGTGCAGACGGAAAGGATAAATCACTTGGGAAGTGAAGACAGGTAGCATTCAGCAGCTGGCCATCTGGCCCTTATCGTGTCCCAGACTGGCTGATTTTATTGCTTTTCATTGCTTTCCGTAGACCCAAGAGGGATTTTCACAAACAGCCTGTCAATCTGGCCTGGGGTGATCATCCTCTGCTGGTTGTTTAAGTGATTACAATGTGCATCTTGAACGTCTTGTGCTCTTAAGATAAAATGGTTTCCAAAGGGCCAGTGGTCAGATGGACATTGAACACTGTACTATTACCCTGATGAATGTCTTTTACATGGAATAAGACATGCCCTCATTTGGAACACACATCGGGGTAATCAGGGGATAGTCTAAATGGTTGTTTCTTTAACTACAAGTCTGGATATAATAGATCTCTGAACTGTCTGTAATGTAATGATCCAATAAGCAAGGTGGAAGAAAAACATCAATTTGGATGAGAAGGGATTCTTATTTAATTAATAATTATAAAGTGCCACATATTATGTTTAAAACGTCATGGCAACTCCCGTAACTGAAACATGCTCAACACAAGCTGTGGTAGCGGTTGAGCACGTTGAACGCTTTTCATGATGATCTAACAAAAATGCAGACATAAGAGTTATTTCTTTAAATTGACTTACAGAAATTGCAGGCAGCTTCATCAAAATAAATATATATGTCAATATACATATTAAAAACAATAAGAGATAAATAGGTTGTTTTAAATATTTTTTTCTGGGCCAAGGTGCAGTCTGAAGATATGAGTTTTTGGTTTGCGATGGTGGATGTGTAGAGTTTCTGCTGTCCTGAAGTCAGTGGGGAGATTGTTCCACCGTTGTGGAGTCAAGACTGCAAACAGTTGTGATTGTGTTGAGCAGTAGCTGAGCCCCGCGTAATGAGGAAGTGGCAAGCTCAGGCCCCATATACACTACTGCATGATTAGTGATTGGTAGTAGCAGAGCATAGTGGACAGGCTGTCATCTATGTTTTTTATTTTAACCAGGGAAATAGCCATCGATGGGAAAATCCACAGACCTTTTTAAATCGCTGAAATAATCAGAGAGGTGAGCATGATTCAGTGTTCTGTAACCAGGCTAGTGTTGAAATGTGTGGAGTAGAAATCAGCATATAGGTTCACGATCCACACAACAGATGGAAACAAATGACATTTTTCTTTTCAAACTGTGTAGGAGGGGTAATAAAAGAATTTCAGGCAGCACCCCGGTAGCTCACCTGGTATAGCTTGTGTACATGTCAAGGCTGAGTCCTTACCGCAGCGGCCCGGGTTTGAGTCTGTCTGGGCCCTTTGCTGCAAGTCATTCTCCTCTCTCTCCCCAGCCTTTCCCGTCTCTCTCTCCTGTAGTGTCAGAATGAAATGCACCCAAAAACAGTTTTATTTCATGATATCATCCGACCTTGTGGACATGTTCGCTTTAGTCTCTTTGTGGTTGATCTGTCATCACTCTTGAACCGTGTTGTTGTCAAGGAAGACCATAGCCATATGCGATCAGTCAGCAGAAACACTTCTCCAGATGGTATGGTTTGAACATCTGTTAAAGGATCCAGATGTTTTTGGATGCACGTGGCAAGCCCCTTTTCTCTCCCCACCCCTTGTCCATGGCCCTGCACCACGTCCAGGACAGGGCATCGCCCTCCTTTGTCCAGATGTGGGACAGTGTGGGGGGAATCATGAGGCCTCTTGACATATGACATATCTATCTGGCTGCTATAGAATATTGAAACATAGTAAAGAAAACACTTTTTTCTGTCTCAGTTTATAGAACTTGAGTAGAATGCTCATTATGATGGGTTTTTTTTTTTAACACATTGGCAGTGTAGCCTTAATTGATGCTGACAGTCTTCAAACCTTCATGAATTGTAGTGGTTGTATCAGGCAGAAATATGCCTCCAAATAAATAAACAAAGAGGCCACATGCCACAATTTTATTAGCAGAGGAATAAAATGGTCTCTAAC
This sequence comes from Micropterus dolomieu, assembly GCF_021292245.1. NCBI lineage: Eukaryota > Metazoa > Chordata > Actinopteri > Centrarchiformes > Centrarchidae > Micropterus > Micropterus dolomieu. The sequence continues at coordinate 27,949,947 of NC_060156.1, read as the reverse complement.
TTGTAACAAATATTTGAATAGACTTTCAGGTAACACGACACTAACTCCTATAAAGCAATGTACACTTCAGCAACTTTGAACTTAAGTTTTCTAATCTTTAACTCAGCCTGGACAATTTATCTGTTGTAGTCCCTGTTCTTTAACCACAGCTTCTAGGTTCAAGTTCAACTTATCTCCAGCCATACATCCACCCTTCCTGGAAAGGCCTCTAGAAGTGACTGCTGTCTTGAATAGCTGCTATCATCTGTCAGGTGTCTTGACCTGCGGATATTGACCTTCTCTAGAGACCTATTAGACCTTCCTAAAATAAACCTGGGTCCCATGTCTCTTGTATTCTGCTTACTCACAGAAATGTGTATATTAACATGGATTAGATGGCAAGGTCAGCCGTTCCACCACGTTGGTCCAGGCTGAATTGGATCGTACAGATTGATAAATTCTAATGACTTTGGTGATCCACAGAGGCAAGAGTTCCACGGCCCTTCAATCCTATAAATTCCACCTGTTGTCTATTTTATACCCCGACAGCATTTTTTAGGTATGTGTATGGATAATCTACAGATGCTGTTCAATCAGTTGATCGGTTGTTTCATTCCATTACTTTGGTCCACAGTGAAGAGATAAGATAACTATTGGATGGATTGCTATCACATTTGGTACAGAGATACATGGTTCATAGAGGATGAATCCTCTGAATTTTTGTTAAATGGCTCCTAGCAGGTCAGAGTTTTACTTATCCAGTAATCCAGTCTTGACAATTGGATTGGTCCAGACCAAATATCAAATACCAGCAAATTAACACACCATCTGCCAGCTGTACTTTGTGTTTAGTGCAAAATACCTACCTTATACCTGCTAAACATTAGCTTGTTAGCCTTTTTATATACAGTCTATGGTCTTAGCATGCTGACTTTAGCATTTAGCTCAAAACACTGTCCAGCCTCTTGGAGCGGCAGTATGGCTGTAGACGTCTTAGTCCTCTTAGATATCTACAGCTCATTGTTTGGCCACAAGTCATGAAAAGATAACATTTCAAAAACCCAGCAGTGTGTCTTTTCAGAACCAATGTAACCAACGTGTTACTCTGGATAACCATTCACTGTTGCAACCTTTACATTTGCAAGAAAATCCCAATGAAATATGTTGACAGTAAGGTTTGTGTATTCTACTTTTTCCAGAAACAGATGTGACTGTAGAGTTGTATAAATGTATATTTTGTATGCTTTGAGCAGCACAAATCTAAATTCTTGCAAAAGTAAAACCGAAACTACGGCCAGAGTACACTATGAGTTAGTGGGAAAATATGATTTTTTGTGATGTGGGTAAATCAACCTTGTGTTGTAAGAATGTAAAATGTGATTTCTCCCTTTGTATCCAATAACCAGAATCCATTTTCTTATTATCAAACATTATTAAGCAGCTATATTATATTATATTATATAATATTCATTAATGAGGACTTGAAGAGAAATACAGGTTCTAGCCATTCCAATTCTATTAACTTTACACAACAGGAATCCTGTCCAATAACGGGGTCTCCAGCTGCCTTGGACTACTCCTTTACCCCCTAACATCCTTCTTCCCGTTCTCTCACTCTCACTTCCTCACCTGTCAGAGGGTGGAATGTCGCTGGCGGATACAGTCCTCCAGGGTCTGACTCTTGACAGATGTAACGATGCTCAGTCAAAACGTTTCCCAGCTCCTGTTCACAAAGTACCTTGAAACAAGCAGACAGCAGCAAATACTGCAGGACGGAACTGAATGACATGATGCACCTGGGCATGATAAATGTCACAGAATCAGAACAGCTCATACCGGTGCAGGCTGTTCACAACTGTACCTTTTAGCTGACCTGGAAAGAACAATGATATGTTCAGCTTGTTTTACTCTAGTTCTTTTTTTCATGTTTACCATCGGAAGAAGCAGCCAACCCTCCAACCCTTACATTTAAATAGTTGTGTAAAATTAAAATGTTTGTGCTTGTAAGCTATGAAAACAAGTTTAACTGACATTTATACACGAGATCCACATATGGGATACTGTCATGCTCTTTTTTCATTCTTCAGTTGCTAATTTTTAAGACATGCATCATTAGTAATAATGTGAAAGTAAATGGTTGGAAACTGTTGGAGAGTATTAGACTCATAAAAAGTCCATGCCTATGTCAAACTGCAGATGGAAACAGGACAGTTTAGGAAAACACATGAGGATGGAGATTACAGATTATAAATTGGTTCTGTCCTGTTCTGTTAAACCTTCAATAATCCAGCTCATAATCAATTTGGTATTTAACCTTTCCTGAGGAGTGTTCTCTCGTTTACGGATCTTTTCAGACACTTTTCCCCCCGTCATCAGCAAACCCAAGGGCAGAATCTAGAAACCTTCCCCCAGGGAAAAAGAAGTTCTGTGGATCCACTCTACCCGGAGTCTGCTCTCTGCTGTGGCGGATCGTCATGGCAGCTCTCCAGCTCTCAGCAGGAAAGGAAGTGGCTCTCGGGGGTAGTGCTCAATTCGCCCTCTACTGGGCGGAAGTCAAGCCTCAATGAGGCCGTCAGTCGAATAGGTCATGCTGTCAGAGCGCACCAGAGTTCACATCCTCTCATTAGACTGCAATACTTTCAACATCCCTTCACTGGAAAAAAGCAAAGTCAGGGAACTTGGGCTGAATTATGCTCGTGCTAAAACGGGCTTGTGGTGATGGGATTGTGCAAGTGTAGTCAGGTAGACAGTGTGTGTGTGTTGTCATTACTTTTTTCCACACGGACACATACAATGCACCCAGCACGCATACTCATACATTGCCTGTGTAACTTATGCGTTAAGATTCTCAGCTGCTGAAGTGTGGAATGGGGCTGCCATGTGATGCTTCAGGTTGTTGTGTTAAGACAGTGAAACATCAAGTTTTTATATGACCTGTGAGTCTGCAGAATGACACTAAGCTATCTCTGAAGCCACTCTGGAAACAAAGACATGTCCAGCCTTGTTCTTTTAAAAACTACAGTAAACTGATGTTTTATGCTTGTAACGACCTCTCTGAAATTTGTTGATTTCAAATTATGAATGATTTGATGAATGATTGAATGCAAGCATATATTGTATCCTCCTTGTATTCCAGGAATGTATGAAAATAAATAAATATATACTAAATATACCTTAGATGCTACAGTATGGCCTTGAAGCTCAGATTTATCGAAAATGAACACAATTGGTAGGACATACTATCTGAATGCAATGCAGAAACAAACTAGTCAAAGAAACAGAACTCAACAAACAAGCTAGAAACTTTATTTGTTAAAACAAGTATATAGAGTTGCTGTATTACATCTTTTTATCTTGCTAGATTGTGGTTTTATACATTTACCAACAGTGGTTTAGAAAGGCAACTCCTAATGGAAACAATGGCATATGTATACAATACAAATTAGCAAACATATCAAAATCAGTTTTTTCAACTTTTGTAGCAACCAATTCTTTCTATTGGTGTGCCATAGTGCAAACTGTGTTGTTTGTAAGACAGAGTTTAAGCATGATCTCAACATTCATACATTTCGACAATCCATTTTTCTCTGTCTTAAACACATTGTTTTTTCATCTGTAGGCTGCATTCATTGTGCCTTCAGTTCAAGTCCTTCTGTCCAGTAATGTGAATTAACAATGAGAATAATTCAAGTGTATCGGGCAGGTCAGGCTGTTCTGTTGGATAGTGAAGATTATGACTGAGCAGGAACGCTCCTCTGTCAGGTGTGCTGCTGCGTGTATGTATGGAGTACATGAAGACCTGTCAAGACCTAAAGTGGTACTTCACCCTGGTGGAACATGTTTGTGTCCACAGGATCAACCAGCATGTCAACGTCTACACTTTTCCTTCATACGTTCTCAGTATGGCTGATCAAGAAACTAAATTGCAACTCAAAGTTTGATCCAGTAGAGGAGAGCTAATGATCTGTGCAACGTTGTAATTTATGGCTGGGTTTTATAAGTGGCTGTAATAACGTGGGGGTGACTAAGGGTTTGCCGCGCAGCCACTTTTCATCTTTTCATCGATTCTCATGAGCCTGTGTACTAAAACATATTCTACCAGCGTGAAATATCACTCTAAAGAGTCTCCATTTGTGTTTTTCCAAGCCCTTTCAAAAGGTCCATGAGGATTCCCGGTTTCACTCTGAAAACACAACTTGACAAATGATTATCACAAACATATAGCTTAGCAAAAAGTGTAGTAGCTTGTATGTTGGCTAGGAGTGGAGTGGAGTGGAGTGGATGGCGTACGAGTATAATTTGTCGGCATGTTTGTATAAATGGACAGAGCACAGAACACCGAGACAGAGGGAAAAAAAAGTTTTTGGATAACTTTGATAGTGTCTGTCTACATTCACTCCAAGGTCCAGCATGTGTGTGTATGTGTGTTCCTGCATCCATCTGACTTCAAGCCTCTATGGCTAAGATTTCACTGGAGGAAAGAAAAGTAAGAGCTATGCCGGTTGTGAAAGCGCTGCCCTGCGGGAAGGTCGGGCTGTTTGTGGCGTCTACTCTGGTTCTATTGCACCGTGTTCTGCGGGAAAGCACTGGAACTGGTGGATTGGTTGTGTCAAAAAGTCTGAAGCTGGAGGCCGGACTGAGCCAGAGCCCCTCCGCCCTCCCCTCCCTCTCGCCAGGCTCTCCGTCCCAACTCAAGAGCATCCACAACGGTCCACCACCATGGAAGGGATCTTGCCATAGATGATCTGCTCTTTTCGGTTAAAGTAGAGCATGTTGATGGGCGACATCTTGGTGGGGGTACAGCAGGGGCCAGCGGTCCCTCTGGGATTTGCCTTGTTCACCAGGTGGGTGTGCGGGTACTTCTGCAAGTGCATGTACTCACACTCCCCGGAGCAATAGTTGGCCTTGTAGCGCTTTGGGGCAATAATCCAGTCCCAGCCAAAGTCTTCAAAGTCCACTGTGAGGGGATAGCGGCAGCACCGGGACTCTGGAGAGTTCTCGTCACAGTCCAGGCCCGAGTCTCTCCTGGCACGCTTGGGGCCCTCTGAGATCTTCACCTCCATGAACGGTTGCTGCAATGACAGAGTGTGTGTGAATACTTTGAAAATAGCTGGTTTGCAAAAAGAGGCGAATGACAGCATTCGGTTTACATTTTTTAATCTGGTGCCCTTGACCTTTGGCAGCTGGTTTTCAAACATGGCACGATAATATTATGAAACTTTGTGTTTTAAAGAAATTAAATCATCTAACGGTTGGTTAACCACAGCCGTCTAGCTATTCTAATTGCCTCAGAGCCTGGTGCCAGTATTTGAGCCGGATGATAAGTGTTTGTCATTGATAGTAGCAGTGTGTGTGTGTGTGTGTGTGTGTGTGTGCAGGCAATTACTCTGATTTGCACAGTCACACAGAATACTTTGAGGAATGTTGGGCAGGTGAACTTTTATGTAATCAAGCAATAAGATTTGAGGTTATTGTGGACCGGGCATTTGTCCAAATGCAGGTGTGCGCCTACATGGAGTCTGTGTTGATTAACAGCTTTCAAAGGTCTTAAATCTTGATTCCCTCTTCCAGCAGTGAAATGCAGGAATGTTTAACCACCTGCTGACTCTGCAAAGCCTCTCTGCACACTAAACCCTCTGGAAACCCAAAGTTAAAACGGTGCAATAGAGTATGCAAAATGCTTTTTGGAACCTATTTAGAAAACTTACCCCATAAGAAATATTTTTGTTCCTTACAGGGTGGTCAAATGATTGTAATCTACAGTAGCTAGTAATAGTCATAATGATTAGAATTGGAGTCCAGCTGCTGCTGCAGTAAATAGCTCTGCACCATTGCTACTAACACTATAACACTATTCACTCCTCTACTAATAAACTGCTAGTTATATATGATAGTAAAAACCATAAGGGTTCAGTTTAGTGTAAAATAGGTTCAGCTCACCAGGCCTTCCTCTCCAGGCTCAGCGGAGGTCACGGCCAAGTCATTTCCCCTCGAATCGAAGGCGTTAATCTCGATGCCCCAGTTGGTCTCCGGCTGCCGCAGCCACACAGTCAACACTTGTTTGACGTCTATACTTTGCCAAGAGCTGACCCCTGCATTCACGTCGATCTTCAGGGAGCGGATGCGTATGTGCCTGTTCCCGTCTGTGACCGGCATCAGGCGGGAGATTTGCAGGAACACAGTGGTCGCCTCGTCCGTCTGCCGCAGATGCACCCAGAGCTGAGCCCGGACTATGCGGCTGGCTTGGAACTTTTGAGTAAAAGAGAAAAGGCAGCACTTTGGTTCCCCATCCACTTGGACGATGGCCTCGGCTGGAGAGAGACAGAGAAATAAAAGGGTCTCTATATACTGACCATGCGCGATTGAAGTGTACAGACAGAAATAAACTGGCGTAAATAAACATCCCTGACACGTCATGTGATATCTGGTAGTGGGCTAATAAAGTTTAGAAAGCAATCCATTCGCGTGATGACCACGCGCGCTGACTGCCCACATGCACCCGCCCATATACTGTTTTAAATAGTAGTAAAGTTGGTACATCGACATTTCTTATATTGAAAACCTGGTGAAGCTACCTGCTGTCGCAATACAGCCTACTGACAGCGTCTCTCGTGCGCTCTGCGCCGCGCGTAATAAGGGTGAGCGCCTTTTTATTTAGGGTGCAAAACTATGTAAAAACAAAGTGAAATAAAAACTTACGTTCAGTTGCCATCATCATTATTGTCTCCGTGATAGCATGTTCATCGTCCTCCTCCATAACCACATCCTTGTTGTCATCTCCCAGCACGTCGTACTGGTCGAGGAGCTGCTGCAGCGGCGGCGCTTTGGGCAGGAGCTGCTTCACTATATCTCGGCTGATATTAGGAGCTTCCTTCATTCGCAGTTTGCTCAGAATCTGAGATTTGATCGCGTTTAGCCGCATAGTTTTAATCTGCTGCCGGACCTCGCAGGTAGCACACTGCTCCGTTTCTATTGGGCTGGTGGCGGAGGGCTGCTGCTGGTGCGTCTCTTGGTCACTCAAAACGACTGGACCCAAAGCAATCAGCAAGCTAAGATACAGCACAATCTGAGACAGATGCATTGTCTCTAAGGCGTGAGGCTTGGTTTACAAAAAGATCCCTTGCTGTGTGCTGGACCTGATACGCGACTGGAGTGGGTTTGGATTAATGTCCCACACTGATAGGCATCATACTTTATTAGCGCACACCTTTTTATACTCCAACTTTAGCCTCTTTTGTGTCGTCAAAAACTATGATTGGCTGGACAGGCAACAATGAATTTTGACCGACTGACATGAAAACTTTTTTTCGTTGTCAAACCATAAAGGGATGGAGGCTGTGAGCATGTGATGAACGTGTCCACAGATGGATAAATTCACTTTTCATACAGTGACTGCGCAATGAGGGCAGAGGCGCAGACCCGACCGTCTGTTACATGTAACGTTCCGATGCACCTCAACTTATATCACTCAGAGTAAAACAAAAACAACAAAATAGCTCATATACTGCACATTATGACCGACAGCAAGTTATCCGTGTGTAGTTTGTGCTGTGAATACGTTTTTTAATGATAAAAAACTGTTTATTCAAATTTGCGTTTTTAACTGCGGCCACTATAAGTCCATCAAGCAGTTGTCTTTGATAGCAGGGACATGGATGCAACTGTGCTTGGTTGTGGAAATACATTTCATCCTTGAAAATATTTACAGTTACAGTTTTATCCAGTGAGCAAGATCAGGTTCCCTTTGAGAAGCTGATTGTCGGCGCATATAAAATCAATAGGCCTACATATTGTTTCCTGTACAGGAATTAAACAAATCAGGAAAGATAAAAAAATATATATCCTTGGTCCAGGACTTGTCCCAAATGGTTGTTGATGAAGCCTGTTTGTAGCACATGGGATGATAGTGCCATCGTGTGGCAAGTTCACTACATCATTCACACTAGAAATGCCACCACAGTAGTGACATGGCGACCTGGATGATCCCCTCCCATGATTTGGAAAGTAAAATGGAAGGCACAATAAGTTGAGAAATAATACATTCAGGAAAAGACTCTTTCCAGTCAGCTTGGAAGAGTAACATCAGTGACCCTGAACCTAAGAAGCTGGAGCATTTTACAGAGCTGTGTTTTACTACTGCAGGTGCACTTAGTGTCAGCTCAACTCCCTCAGTGATGACTTATTCTTATTACTGAATAAGGTCAGGCGTAAGAAATGAGTAAAGGGAGGATAGATCTAGATGCAAGGCTGCTTCATAAGCTGGTATAGCTTACACTTACATATAATAGCCTAATGTTTATGTGGATCTTGATGAATTGCAGAATTATGATTCAAATTACTTAGATGGAAAAGTAGCATACAAATTCCCATAATAATTATTATAAATTGACTTGTGATGTTACTTAGGTTGAAGACATTTCCCACTAGGGAAAAAGATTAAAATGTATATCTCATAGTGGGTCAAATTCATTGTGCATTTTACCATCAAAATTTGGACTTAACGTCTAATTAGGATATACTAAGGTAAACTTTCGACTTAACCAACTTACTTCTGAAGTCCCACATGAGAGACTGTGAAAAAAGCCCACTTGATAATGAGGCAGAACTATTCCTTTGATGTATGGTACATAATGATGGTTTAAATGGATTTTTATGTGAGACAGCACAATAAGAAAGCATCTGTTGTTCAGGTAGTAAAACCTTAGATACTTTGGCCCCTGAACCTTTAGTTGTCTTACTTTGTTGTCCTGCTGTCCTTTGTGTCCAACTATAAGAAGTGATACATGTTCTTCTGTTAATGACCAATTTCTGCAAGAAGAGGCCCCTGCTACTGCAGGTGTTAGCATGCAGGGCTTGGAGTGCATGTTCGGGCTAGTAGTTATACACCACACAATTACTGAATATGCTGTGCATAGTAGTAATGTGTCATTTGGTTAATTGTGGTTGAACTGTTAATTGTGTAAGCTTATTCTGCCTCACTTAGAATGTGAATTAAGCAAGGGCGTCACTTTGTGTTGAAAAGTGGTGGGGACATAAGGGCTCAGATTATGGGTGTGATGATGCACACGGGTCACAAGACGTTACGCTGTACGAGGACAAGACGAGAACATTTTTAACCTTATTTTGAAGAATTTTGAAATGGTGAAATATATGAGCGGGGTTAAACACTTTATTTCCTGCACTCTGGAGACATTTTCCACTCCAACAGTGGAAATGTCTTTGTTTAAATAAAGGGAAACAAAACAATTCAGTTGGCAGGTGACAATTCATAAAAATAAAAATTTAACAGAATATAATACTGGAAAATGCACATTTGTTTCTTCCATATTTAAATTGCATTGCATGTTTTCTTATAGTGCAAATAAACCTTTAATTTCTTAGTGTAAGCTATTTTTAACAAATGCTTTCAAAACGTGATGGGAACAAAATCAGCCATTTCAAAATGTGCTGGGGACATGTCCCCAGAGAAAGTGACAAGTATGGAATGAAGTGATGATAGACCTGTACAAACACAGGTACAAACTGCAGGCTACATTAATGTACAGTCTATGGTATAGACTAAAACTATTTGCTTTTATTACATCAATCTATTTTCCCTTGAATCTCATTTCAGAACCACACACATCCATTGTGTGTGACTTTCCCAGTTTTTAATTTTTCTTCCTCACGCCAATAGTATGAGACATACGTGAAGAATGTGACTTTGTGTCAGAATAATGAGACACTAGGTTACAGTTTATTTGAAGTTATGAGACGTTAAAATATTGACTTACAAAATTCACATTTATGATGGCCAATGGTGGCATATAGAAATACATTTTAGCGCACTACATTTATTTGACAGCTGCAGTTACTAGGTACTTTGAAGATTAAGATTTTCAATAGGCTACACAACGTTATTATTATTGTATTATTGTAAAATAATGTGTTTGTAGGTTATAAACTGCCTAATAAAGTAGTTAAACTAGCTCTACTTTCACCAGCCACAACATTAAATGCTGCTCACACAGCAGATAGACATGCATCAGTAACTAATAATATAGGTGAAAATACAAAAAAACTGACAGAGGCTATTTTGCCGCACAATGAGTACTTTTACTGTGAGACAGGCCTACTTCAAAGTGCATTTTGCTGATAATACTTTGGTACTTTTACTCAAGTACTATAACTGGCCTACTTTGATTGCAGACTTACTTAGTGGAGTGGCGTAAATAACAACTGTTAGTTTAAGTAAAGGTCACTTTGTGTCGAAAACTGGTGGGCACACAAGGGCTCAGATTTGGGGAGTGACAATGATGCACAAGATTGGGTTCATGATAAGATACTTTAACACTATTTTGAATAAATATTCGCTGCTGAAATATGCAACCCTGTACGCAGGATAAGCGGTTGACGGTGGATGGATGGACGTTTGTTTCTTCTATATGTTAACTGCATTGCATGTTATGTTATTGTGCAAACAAAACGTTCTCAAAGCATTTTCATTTGTTATTTCGTTTGTTATTTCTTGGTGCAACCTCTTTTTCAGAACAGTTTTTAACAAAAGCTTTCAAAAAAGTCATGGGGACAAAATCAGCCAGTTTAAAAAGTGGTGGGGACATGTCCCCAGCGTAATGACACCTATGAAATCTGAACATTATTTCCACCATTGATGAAAACACTGAAGAGCAGTGTGGTCACTTTTAGCATACATTTTCCCGTCGCAGTATTCCTGTGTCGCCGCCAGATGGCAGTGTTGCAGCGTCCCGCGGCGGTGCAGAGCCGCCGTCAGTGCGCAGGAACCCGCGCTCCTCCTGAGCGCCTCTGCAGGTCGTTAATTGCCGTGGAGTGCTGAAGTCAGTCCAGACCTGTGATTTCCTCTCTGCTGAGGATCCACTCGGCGTTGACCGACGTGAAGGCAGCAGGGACACCGCCAGCAGTCTGCTCCACCAGTCTGGGACCCCCCCCCCCCCCCCACCCTTCTTCAGAGATTATTTTGAAGTCTGGTGCGAACCTTTTCATCCTGCGGTAACGTTTACCAAACCAGGGAGCAGCAGCAACTTGAGAGATCATTTTGTTTCTTCACACGTTGCATACAGTCAATAACGTTCAAGTTCGAGTCGCTCGGATGTTGTTTGAAGAGCTGAGGACAGAAGAACCGGAGCGACACCAGATGATGTCAGGATTATTATTTATTTGAACGACCTTGGGTTATTTCTTCTGTCGCCGGGTTATTTTTTTATTTTTATTTTTTTGTGGAATGGAGAAAAACCTGACGCTTTTGCCACACTCTGTTAAAAGTATGTACAGCTCTACAGGATCGCAGCACATTCTGTTGACATATTCATTTTAATCTCATGTTTGCACAGATATTTCCGCTGAGGCTCAGAGCAGGCTTGCACCAAAGCTCCGCACTGTGTTTGTTCAAATGAATCAGGTTTAATCCAAATCTCATGTGTGTGTATGCAGCTAAAGGATGCTCCCACAGTTTGGTGCATATTACCATTAAGACACGATTTAAACCTTTTAAGCTCATTAACACAGCATCAGATCTGGCAGAAGGTTTGGCAGTGACAGCTCAGACTCGTGTGTTGATGTTGTGCACCTCCAAATGTTGCTTCACTCACAGGGAGACTCCCTGCTCTGCATAAATCATTCATGGCCTGTGTGTTGTGTAGACTCCGGCATGCAGCTTTCTGAATGAAGCACATGTTTTGCTGTGCTCCAAGGCCCGTAGTCCTAGAAAAGGAGCTGTCACTGTGAATCAGGCTGCGAGGCTCGGTTAGTGGAACAGATGGGAGACACGGGCTTACAACAAAACAGCATCAGTGCACTCAAGCTAGAGACAGACGTCCCTGTGTCATGCAACACAAAATAGGCCGAGGGACTGAGTCATAAAACACTGTGAGGGGAGGGGGGTTGGAGCAACACATTTGATGTGCAGAGCATTTAAAACGGACTCTACAGAGGTGCCACAGAGAGGCCTTGACCTCGAGCCACTGCAGCCCGGGTCACGTAGTTGCCACGGCCTTGTGACAATTGTTCACAATCTTTTCCTCGTTTCTGCCATCTGGTATTTGTAGGCTGCCTCTGATGGAAAATAAACCGCTGAAATCCTCCCTCTCCCCCTTTATCTCTTTCTCTCTGCAGTTGAGGAAGGGATGAGTTCAGGGCACCAAGGGAGCAGGACTGACTGTTTCAACACCGCCAGACCCACACAGGGATGGGCCTCCTAGCCGGTTGCCCCCCAGCGCCCTCTAAATCACCGCCCTCTACTGTGTAACACTGACCGTCACACATGTTGGCACTCATGGATGAGAGTGGGAGTGGATGACAGGAGCACAAGGGCGACCGCAGCCGCTAGAAGTCGAGGGGAAGCACAGAGTTGCCTCTGGGATGCACTGACCGCTCGCTTCCACAGTCAAAATGAAAATGTTGTTCGAAATCTAACCAACGTCTGTCGCACCTCACTGCCACCGCACACCTCCCACCCTAAAGTAAATCAATGCTACACCCTCCAGAGTATGGGGTGCGTCAAATCCAAGAGCAGCGACTCTGCAGTCCAAAATGCAAACTCCACAGACAAGGTGGAAGCCAAGGGACGGGGCGGGAAAGCCTACTTGGTTCACTCAGAGACGGGCTCGGCCGAGAGCTCCCCTCAGGTCAACCCAGTGCTGCTTGAGTACGCCCAGAGGCTCTCTGAGGAGATCGTGGCCCGGGCTGTGCAGCAGTGGGTGGAGGTGGACCGCCGCTACAGCGACATCCCCTACATTGAATGTGACGTACCATGACATGGGAAGGGAAGTCACAGTGGAAAGACATTTATACTGGAGGTTCTACATGTGATTAAACAAGGCCAATAGTCTGAAAACCCTCCATTCAGAAAGAATCCTTCAAGCATCTACCTGCTGTGGGCAGGAATATGAGTGAGCTGTCAGCAATGCAGTTTTGACCTACTTTTGGATTGGATAATACTTGGATTGAGTCTAAAAAGCCTCCTCCGAAGCGACCAAAGCACTCTGATCCCGTGCTCGTTTCTGTGATTATCTGTATCAAAGCTGGAGACTTGCTGAAGCAGAGTGTCTTTAGCTGGATATCGTCTTTCTCAGACCTTATTTGTCCCCCGTCTCTGTATGTGTTGGCTCTCTCCGGCTGGTCTTATAATGCAAAGCAAGAAATCCTATCAGATATTGCCTGGAATCGCAATGTTCCTCCTTGCCAGTGAAAGTCTATCCTGTCCATTGATGCTGTCCTAGGGCCAAGATTCTCTCCTCTTACGGTGGAAGTTATTTATAGATCCCTTCATTTGGTGACGGCTCTCACTTGAAAACTCTCGCTGGAATCATCAGGTCAGAAACACACCCAGCTGTCCTGCTCCTTCTGGTCTGACAAAAGGCTCCAAGTTCTCCCTTAATGGCCTCCCTGGAGACACCCGTGGCTGAACCGCAACCAGGAGCATCTTCCTCGGCTCTGCTTATCTCACTGCCATTAGGCGGCCCTTCAACCAGCGGGCAGGGTTCTCAAAATGGGTCCAGGAAATTATGTGTACAAATGATGTATTTCCTGCGCTCCAGGATATTCTGTATACACAAGTCACAGTTTGGGAACTTTTACATTAGGACCCAGATCACTGGGGACTTGCTGGTCTCTCAGCCACGAAGAAACCACGACGTGAGAAAGGACTGACACACTTTTCAAAAAGGATTTGGCTTGTCAACAGAACTGGAGTTTAAAAAAAAACAAAACACTTAGTTTTGGCTTAAATATTGTAGGCCTAATTTTTTGTTAATCGTGTGTCATTGTACAACACCTAACCGAAAAATACTGCCATCTGCCCTATAGAGGACAACAGCACAAATATGCAAACCTCGAAACCCACGACATTACAACCGAGCATATACAGTATATAACTTCTTAAAATAGTGTGGTGCTGCTCCATAACAGAGGACGATACATACCAAGGGGACAGAGTAGATATATTTGGAATAGAGGTTCACAACTGCCGAAGTCCTTAATGAATGTTACCATGAGCCCAACACAGTTTAGGTGAATTGTTTTGTACCGTATGATTTATATCAGAGGGGACATTATGCAGGTCTGGCCTTTGTTCGGCAGATAGAAAGGTAGTTTGGCTGAAGTCAGAAGTCAAACGTTACTCTGATGTCACTGGGATTTACCCAAAATTCAAGTCACATTAATAGTTAGGCTCTACTGAGGAGCATCAACGAGAACACTTAAACTGCCAAACAACTATTTGCAGCGGTCACAGCTTTGAATAGTGTCGTAGTAACTGTTAGAATACTTCAACACAAGCTGATAAGCCATATAAAACAGTGGCAGGGGATCCTCGCCACTTGCCTTCTCCCCAGGTTTTCTCTTGTAACAGTGTTTTAGCATTGACATTTAACTGGCCAGTCCCAATAAATACAGGTGATGTGAGTCACATTGTATTGGGAAGTCTAACCAATACAAATGCTATTTGAGTTCTGACTCAAAGCGTGCCCGGTCACTTAGCGAAGAGCAGCATCACAGATCGCACGTCAAAGCCTCAGTTTACAAGCAGTATTATTGAGGTGAGCTGAGGGTTGCTGACTGAGAGAGGGTTCTCAAAAGGGACACGATGTGTGCCGTCAGACACCTTTAAAAGTCATCACAGAAAACATAACTAGACACTGTTCTCCACGCGCCATACTCCTACTTCTTAATCTGATGCCATTTGTTTTACTTCAGACAAAACCATGAAGGCTAATCTCGCTGCTGTGCTGTTTACTCTGAATGTTGGGATTTAAAAAACCAAAAGGCTTGTTTCATTAGCACAACAAAGAAGTGATGTCAGTGCGAAGAGAATGTGAGTTTGGTCAGTTCATGCAATTAAAGGTGCACATTCTCTTTACAGTTCACGTGCTGGAGGCTGATGAGCAAAATGTTGCATTTCGAGTATGATGTCATCACTGAGAAAAGTCACAATTTACAAATTGTGGTATCGTGTGTTTACAAATTCACAAGAGATTCAGGTTTTTCACCTCTGGCAGAGAGCAGGTCTCGTGGTCGTCTACAAGAAAGGCAGTGAATTAGATTTTCCTTCTTGAGACAGCCATGAAGGGACTGCATCTGCACCACAGAGAGGTAAAAATCAGATCCACTGTGAACGCTTGTCTTCATTTAAACATCCGTCTTCCAGTTGAAGCTTTTAAAAGCTGACTGAAAGGCTGCCTGTGCTTCCTATTGGAAACTGATTTATAGTTTTTAAAGGTCACCCATTTCAAATTGTTTTACACCAGCAGGTGTTTCGACACAGACGGGAGACGCTGCTGAATTGGCCAGACTCATCCAAAACTTGCTGTAGGATTATTGATCACGGGGTGCAGGCCAGGGTCTGGAGGGCTGGCAACTAACCAATAATTTCATTAGCAATTCATTTTTCGATAATTTTCTTGATTAATTGCTTTGTCTATAAAGTGTCAGACCATAGTGAAAATGCCTTTTAAGATTTCCCACAGCCTGCAGTCATTTCCAACAGTCCATTCCCTAAAGACATATCATAGATGGCAAAGACAAGCATCAAAGACTGACATTTATTTGAGAAATGACAAAAACAGAAAAAATAGTTGCTGGTACATTTTCAACTTGTTCAGTGTCTTAAAGAGGTCATATTATGCTCATTTTCAGGTTCATCATTTTATTTAGGGGTTGTACCAGAACATATTTACATGGTTTCATTTTCATATTTTTGTCTGCAGCTCCTCTTTCCACCCTGTGTGTTGAACGCTCCATTTTAGCTACAGATTGAAGCATCTCACTTTGTTTGATCTTTGTTGGGAGTTGCGCATGCGCAGTACGTAGTTACGTAGTTACGTAGTACTACGAGCCAGTCAAAAGCAGAGTAGGGCAGATCCTGTCTTGCTGGTAACCAGGGCTTCGGTTCAGCAGTACAAGTTCCCGAACCAGCTTTCCCTTTTGCATAAAGTTTTAACTGTGGGTAAGGAGGGTAGGGGTGAGAGGGGAGGCAGCAGGCGGACGTCTTGTCACTGTGTGTGCTGCAGCTCAGTGTGTTTCTCCACCAGTGTCTTTGATGGTGTACCACACTTGCCGCTAGGCGAGAATTATGTTACAAAGTGACGCAGATAGGTTACGGAAGTAAAAGCTAGACTAAAAACGAGCTGTTTTCAGGCAGAGCAGAGTTTTCTGTGGGAGATGGGAACTCCCTTTGGGCTGGACTTTGGGCTTTTTCACTTTGCAAACCTATTACATGCACAAAAAAAAGGTATATAACTCAATAAAGGAGAGGGAAAAAGCCAAAAAGCATAATATGACCTCTTTAAGAAACTTGTTTAAAATCAGGTGTTAGCTCACCATGAGGGTTAGTGTTATGTCATAGCCATTGTTGCAGGTGATTACAGGGTTCAGACTCCTGTACCCACAATGCCTCTGATGTATAAGTGTTTCATAACAAAGTGACCCATAGTAGAAAGCGCGGTCAGAGTGATGGAGGTGATACTAAGATTAAACATGAACAGTGATGAATAGTTTCCATGATTAGTCTGCTGTCAAATAAGTGAAAAAAAAGAAGCTTTGTACGATCATACAAGTCGGCCTGTCAATAGATCGTCATAAAATGTGTGACTTTTTGCATATCACTATACTACACTATTCATTTAACTTGCAAACTGTACATACAGTGTGTTAAAACTGACAATGCCAATAAATCAGATTTTATGCCTTCTATCATTCAAACATTTCATCATTTTCTAAACCTCTTGGTTTATGATATAGTTTGGTTGAAGTACACACACACACACGCGCGCTTTTTAACACATTAGTGATACATACAGACTCAACAGTGTGTATTTAAAATACCTGTAAAACAAGACAGGTGGACACTGAACACACAGCAGGTAAAAAGTTCAGCTACCCACAGAACAAACAAAAGATAAAGAAATAGGGGAAGAAATGACTGCTGGCCAGCGTCTGTTTGAGGAGCAAATGGTAGCCATAAAGCATGAAGGTTTATCTGTGACGCAGAGAGAAACACTCAGACCGTGTTCTTAGTGTTTATGGCAGTTTATTATCTACAGTATGTGGAGGTCATCCTGTCTGCCTGGTGAGCAGCTGTGAAGTCAGTGCTGGTGGTGCTTGATGAATGTGACATACAGATTAAGAGGTAAAGGTGTCCCATACTGCACATAGCGTGGGATTCAAAACCCTGATTTATAATGGTTTTTAGTCATTTGTAAGTCAGTACTATCAGACCCAATAACTTTTGTCTAATTTGTCTGACTAATCTATTATTATTAAAATATGCAAGACTTGCAGTTTGTAAACCACCATGCAATTAAAACAAATGTGTTGACTTTCTAGAGTTCAAATCTGAGCAGCAGCTTGTGATTCCATGCTGCTGATAACAAAAGGTACTTTAGACTTGACTTGTCAATGTTTTACAAGAACACTCTATAAGCAGGCCATAAAAGATCCTCCTTCATTTACCAAGAACACAAGAACATTTTGTTACATTACCAACTCTTTATTGCCCTCTGTTCCAGCATCGATGCCTAATCTGGCTGTCTGGCTCATAAATAATGCAGCTGTTGGAAACTAATGTTTAGGGAGGTGATCTGACTCCTACTGAAAAACAGTGACATGTCCATCAGAAGTTAATTATGAAAACACACTATATCACACACATTTCAAACTGCTCAATGTAACAATCATGTAAATGCATTCAGAGTAAAATATTTATGTACTTCTATATCTGCCGTTTGTCTTGGGGAGTGTTTGGATCTGTCAGAGAATTCCTTTTTTAATCCACATTACATCTAAAACAATACAAATACTGGGAAGCATACTGGGGAAAAAAGACAAAACTACAGAAATAGAGATAATACATTATCTCAATTACAACAAGTGACCACACTGTAGAAATACAGACGATACTGATCCAAGCCACAGGAAATGTAATGAAGCACTCAGTGGTGAGATCATTTTCTCCTCCCATGTCCTCATGTTCATGCTGCTGTGCGGCAGAGTCCTTGAACTTGCAGCAGAAGAGAGTTATCACTTATGCAAACAAAGATTCCACTTCCACTGCAGAGCACCTCAACTCTAAACATTCTGCATGCGGGACATCTGTCAGCTACCTCTCCTGCTACTATTTTCAACTTCTGGCCATGAACATGAATCTGACCAGCCTGGATTTTTCCTGTAAAATGTCACCACTGTATTTAATAGTAGGGAGTCAGACTAATAAGTATACAACCTATCCATGTATTGTCATAGAATAATAGACTTTCTCCTATCCTCTCACATGACTAACTGTAGAGGCATGTGGGGACTGGAGGCTTGGC
Organism: Micropterus dolomieu; assembly: GCF_021292245.1. NCBI lineage: Eukaryota > Metazoa > Chordata > Actinopteri > Centrarchiformes > Centrarchidae > Micropterus > Micropterus dolomieu. The sequence continues at coordinate 27,931,648 of NC_060156.1, read as the reverse complement.
GAAGGCTTGGTGGTGCGTGTTTGAAGGTGGGAAGCAGCTGTTGGCTGACAGACATCAGAAGGTCAGGTCTTTCTCTCCCAGCGAGGAGAAGCACTGGTCTACAGTCTGATCAGACACCTCCTCCAGTGTTGACGGGTTCCACTTGGGATTCTGGTCCTTGTCAACCAGCACTGGAAACATGCAGAAAATCACCACAAAGATGGGAAATCAGATGATTTAGGACAAACGGTAGTGATTCTTAAATAACTTTTAAATCAATATTACTTTCTTTTTCATTGTACTTTAGTTCTGTATTAGCTTTCTGTGCAATCCATATAAATTATGCCACATGAATGAAATTCACATCCACCCTATTCAACTTTTGTTGTCCACAATACTGCAGGGACTTACCGGCTCTTACACCCTCATAAAAGTCGCAGCCCCTCTGCAAAACAACAGAAACAATCTCATGAGATGACATCCTTTAAAGGTTTTACTCCAACAGATCAAATCCTAAACAAACTAAAACAGCTGTGGTAGATTATTAAGGTAAGTGATACTGACTTACAGCTTTAAAGAATCATTTACTAATCCCTCTCTTCCTTTCCAATTATGATTACTACAAAAGTGAAAAGTATAAAAAATGAAGCTGATGGATGTTAATAATTTCCCTGCAGGCTGACACGCCAGTTAGTGAGCCTGTTGCTTTTTTTTACCATGCAGGCCTGGCTCAGCCGATACTCCATCACCAACACGTCCTGCAGGCTCAGAGATGCACCCGCCTGCAGCTGCTTATAGGTGATTTTCAGGGACGTGGGAGACATCCTGGACAGCGTCTGCAAGAGGAGACACAGGGAACCTTTCTGTGTTGGAGACTCTAACAGAAAGACGGCGATGATGCCTAATTTGCTTTTAGAATGAATTATCAAATAAAATTGTGGACAAAAACAAGCAAAGGGACGTGTAACTGAGGAGAAAGGCGGCTATGGATGTTCCATGTAAATGCAGGGCAGTGAGTCAGAGGTGTAGTGGTAACTGAGGAAGTGGGTTTATAATAAATATTTGATTCCTGAGCTGACCGTCATCGGCCCCAATTCACATTTTCATGGGTTGAAATGTTTGTTAAACTGAATGAAAGCAGCCAGGCAATATTTGTTAAACCTTAAAACAGTTCTTTAATATGAACTATATTTCAAATGTTACTAATCCAATAATAAACAGATAATGATCAGTCAATGGAGGCTCACATTAACAGCTGGCTAGTGGTACACTATTAGTAATCCTGGAGTGATCAGGAGAGGAACAATGAAGAGAGGGGTGGGGTCTAAACTTGGGCATGTGCACTGTTTCAGAAGGTTATGCGCCTTGCATCCCACGTTTGATCTCATTGGACTATGGGGGTAGAAATGACGTGAAACACTCAGAGAAGAGTCACATGCTTGAATAGTCCATTTTCTAATCATTAGGAACATTTGTGGAATGAAGCCCCTGTGGTGGGCTAAGAGCTCCACAATCTCATGGGAGGGATTGTGGCACAGCCTACAAGGAAGACTAAGACTAACCCCATTAAGTGCTTAAACTGAGGTAAATTGCTAATTACCAACATATACTGCTAAAGCAAATAATACCCTGGCTCTACTCCAGCACTGTCAGTGGGAATTATCTGATGGTGGAGTAACATGGCTGAATGGACAGTACTTTGAAATAGTTTGTGTAACCACAATATGCAGTAGGTGTAAATGCATTCAGGACAGTTGATGTACAGAAATCTAGGGACACGTGTGCAGTTTCTACCAATTGCTTGGAGAATAAATGAATGATGTCAGTGATTCGGATAAAGCCGCAGGTCAAGATCATACCTCCGCTTGTTTGTTAGCGAACTCTGAGCCATCTGCCTTCAGGTTCTGCATGATGCCCTCCATGCTGCTGGAGCTGAACAGCCTGAAGGGAAGGACAGACCAACATGCAGCTCACTCTCATTCAAACTCAAATCAGAAGAATTCTTCTTTCAGTGTCTGCTGTGATGCTGTTACAGTTTGAGGCCAAAGGACCAGGCTGGCAATATTCTCCATTTTTCTTACATCAACAAAACCCGTGAAGGAAGCAAAACCAACAATGAACTGATTCTACTACCAAGTATTTTCTGTGGCCACAGCTAAAAATAGTCCCCAACAAATACGATATTTACTGTACTCCTGTTTGAGTAACATCTACTAAATCTACAGTGCGCAGCTGTTTTGGGAGAGTACTGATCAGCTTTTAAAGATGCACATCGTCAGTAGGGATGAATGGTATCTGAGTGGACTCCAACTACAGGGCAGGGAAGTCAGGGTGATGAGAGACGGACTAACACATGGTTGGTTTTAGTCTCTCTAATGTCATCTCTGACATGATTTCAGGCTGTGTGGAGACAGCCTTTCACAGCAGACATTCTGCAATGGCAAAGCAGCACAGCAACAATGACTTTGTTACAGTGTTCCTGTACGACGCAGTCACCAGTAATGTTACTACTTACACCCGTGCATGACAAGTCAAAATGTCCTCCATGAAAAGGGACTGTTGTTTTTTTGTATTTCATTGTGTTTCTTCCCAGATATTTTCCAACAATTACAATAAAGGTCCATTCCCTGTGAACTGCAGTCTTTGTGACTCCTCAGTCCAGCCTTGGCGTGGGGAGGGTGTAACACACGGCTTCTTTTCACTTACCATCCATTAGCTTTGCTCAGAGGATGTTTGCCTACATACACACAACACAAATTCTCCTCCCAACTGTGCTTGCACCCCACCCAACCAGTGGGAGCTAATGCAGCAGCAGGTTTTTATCCTTTAAGTGACTAGCTGCTTACTAGTTTGAACCATTCAGATTCTGTTTATATTTGGGAACACAGAGATTCAAGGCATACCTGTCAATATCCGACACGTGCTTGTCCAAGACAAAAACCTTCTCAGAATCCAGTCTACTCTGTGGAGAGAGGGCACAATGGTCAACACAGTCTCTCATGGGGTCACATGAAAACAGATGTCTGAGGGCCAACTCGTTGCCTTTTTAAACTGTTTTGGATATTTTATGTTTGTGTTAAGGATTCTAACCTGGTTCTGGTAGGAATCTAGCACTCTGGAGACGTCTTCAGCAGAGGGAGACTTCAAGTCCACCAGCTCCTTCTCCAGGTCTGGGATCTATTGAAGTAGATGACTTGACATGAAAACTAACAATTTATTTCAGGAATGCTTTTAAATTTGCTTATTTGTCTGCAATTGACTGTTGATTCTACAAGTCACTAGGCTACATTCAGTCTTTTATCATTTTAAAAACACATCACAAGGAGGCAGATCTTTCCCTCCTGGTTTTCAGTAAGGAAATACATTGTTGAAGAATGGGCTACTCTGGAAGCAGGATGCTGGATCAAGCAGCCTTTGGTACAGCGCGAGGGAACTTTTTTTGAGTTTTATTCAATGAGAAGATATCACATGAATAAATTGCTGTGCAGTAGCCAGCCTGGAAGTCACAGACGTGGGAATGTTCCTACTAGAATGTCAACGTGTTCACCAGAGATAATTTGATCTTTAAGAGACGGACAACAAAAATGTATTAATCAGACTTTTCCTTGCTTTATTAAGGTGGGATCTTTTTCCAGCTTTGTTTTTAGTCAAACTCAGCTGCAGAAATTGTACAAATAAACTAAATCCACCCCACTGCGCGTCTGTGCTGAAAATCAAGGTTAGAGTCTTAAACAAACTCTGCCGCCCACTGCTCTGACCGCACACCAAAAGCAAGACAAACACAACCTGCCTCCGGATCAGCCAGTGTATACTGGCACCTTAAAGAGAGTGTGACTCAGCATCCGGCTTTCCAGAGGAGCTTGTGTTCTGCACTCCTCCCTGCAGCACCACCATCACTCTCACAGTACATGAGCTGGTAACAACATTATCCTTTATTAACTTAGAATGCTTTTATTGGCCAATCTGAATAAAACAATTGCATTTAGTCAAGTACAACTTTTTGTGAAGGCATGGTGAGTTTACCAACTAACTTTAGTCAACGTACCTTCTTAGACTCTACAAAGTGAGTGGCAACTCCAGCTCTCTGCACGTCACGTCCTTTGAGACGGAAGCCCGTCAAGGCCAGAAACAGTCCCAACTTCCCCCGGAGCCTCGGCAGAAAATGGCCACCTCCCACGTCAGGGAAAAGCCCTACCAAAATAAAACTGAAGACTAGGCATAGTTCTTGTACACTCTCAAAGCACATGCACTTCATGGAGCAACATGACCCTCTACTACTTCTCACCCTGTCAAAATGCCCATGAATAAAAACGTCATTTTTGAAGCTGACACTGATTTTACAGCTGATAAATCAACTTACTCTGGTGGTCAAACTTTTTTTAAATGTACAGATATATCACTGGCATCTGGATCTGCCACAGCTTCTCTAAAATAAAGAGTGAATTTATTATTAACCACCCCACAGATAACTAGTGACTAAGCATGTAAATGATAATTAACATTTAAATGCTCAATGTGTGGTTGATCAAGTACACTTGGGCCAGCACCACACTAGCATCGATTTACATTAACTAACTAGGAATGGAACTATTATTTTCATTATTGATTAATGTGTGAGATATTTTCAATGAATCCTTTGCGCACACACACACACACACACACACAACATCACAAACCCTTTAGCCCATCAATGTTATTTGAAAAAAAAAATAAAATAAAATAAAGAAGAGAGAGGGATTAGTAAATGATTCTTTAAAGCTGTAAACGATTTATCAAGTTATTCGAATACTTCGATTACTAAAAGCTTCGACACAAATTCTATGCATCAATGTTTCGTTAATCCATTTTACTTTGTAGCACACTGTTTCGCACAGACATTTATTACTGTCGCACATCGCGCTTACGCTGGGAAGTGAAAAACAAAAAGTGTAAAAAAGTATGAGAATATTTCAAGCTAAAAGAAATCAACAACTCTGTAAAGCACCCGGTCTAGCACCAAGTCCACGTAGCGGACCCCAAACAAGGTTAAAGCAACTTCAGCATTTAACGTAAATCATGATTGATTATTGAGTTGAAGGCTAGCCAAAGTAAGCCGCAATCCTCAGCTGTAAATGTATTTGTTGTTCTCCGCCTGGTTGGACCGTGAGTTTGGGTTGCAACGTCAGTCATGAGTTACACAGCTGATCCTGGTAGCTGGGCGGGTGCCAAGCAAAAGTAGCTACTTCTTATACGATTACTCGATGAATCGATGAAATAATCTGTAGAATACTCGATTACTAAAATCAGCGTTAGCTACAGCCCTAATTCAAAGTAAATAGGACTCATTCCCTGTGGACCACAAATGTCTATACAGAATTGAGTATTGGACTGACCAAGTGACATTGCCTCCCTGGAGCCACTCCACTAGTGTGGCTAAAAATACCAAGCATTCCATTGCGCTCCACATTGCCCCACCGTCCTGAAATATCCAGCACACCCAGAGATGATTTACGTACAGTATGATTAGGTACAACCATTAACAAAACAAACGAGTGCTGGCACACTACAAACACCAAAACATGCGGCTTATGAGCATTTATGATTATGAAAGATTTTAATCCCTTTAATCTGTACAGAATGTATTCTGTATTTTCAATAATGTTTCAATTTGATGTCAATGTTTGTGACAGGAAATGAGATTCCATTGGTCACAGTTGGTTTTCTGACAGCCTTTGAACTGGGGGTGGGGTGTGGGGGGGATTAGATGAGTTGACCTGATTCACGGCTGAAAATGTAATATCATAAATGTGGCAGATTATGGCTGTTGTTCAGAATGCTAGCAGGGCGGGGCTGAATCTGTTAATCCCACCACAGAAGGGGTTAACGTCAATGCTTGAGAGTAGGTTAGGGAATGAGTGTGTGTGAGTAACAAAGAGGAATGAGTGTGAAAGACGTGTGTGTAGTTATGAAGGTATAAAGTAAGTTGTCATTCTAACTTTAAAAGCACAGTTTAAGCCTTGAAGGAATCCTGCACTACAAGAATCTTTAGTACTAGAGTTATCCTGAGGGAGTAACTATATTATATTTAAAATGTAATGACTACAGAACACAGCATGGTATTATTCTGTACTTTTCTGTACTCATATAGCTACAAACAAAAAAACCTCCAACAATGTGTTAATCAAAACTTTCTGACGTCCCTACAGTCTGTGGCTCTCATTGGTTCCTACCGAAGATGTACATTTTTAAAAATTTAAAGATTTACATACATAACTTCATTAAAAACCAGAATGTCACTGTAGCTTTTAGCCAACATCACTCCAACAGGAGTAAACTGGGCATTTGTTAAGAACTATTTTCAGCTGCGCATTAACACACATTTGCCGCTCTACTGCGTATTTCCAGCAGCAGGACGGTATATGCGGGACAAAAGTCAGTGTGTGTGTTCAAGGTAATGGAGGAACATGTCACTCAGTGCAGCAGTGTGGCTCATTGATGTGTTTCTGTTGGAAAACAATGGAGCTCTATGGCACAGAGGAAGAGGAGCTATGAGGCTGTGATATTCATTGTTGGTCTTTTCATGATATTTGTTAACAATAAGGAAAGAAATTGAATATTGCATTCTCCTTCAAGGCTAAACTTTTGATATATATCTAACAAAAGTATTTATGCTTAAGTGGTGAGTCCTAACAATGGTGCCACACATTTGCACCCCTCCTTATAGGCTCACCCTCTTGGTTTTGGCCCCGTCTTTGAAGAGTGATTGCTAAATTCTAAAGTATTGTTGTTGGTGGTGAAGAAGGGGGGCATTAATAAATCATAAGGGAAACCCTGATCACATGAATCAGCCCCTTTCCATTTATCCAAAGGGAGATGATTTGTGAGATGCAGGAAAACATGTCAATAGCAGTAAATAACATGACATGATAATTTGGAAAACCCTGCAAACAAATCTGTTCCAGCAGTCAACATATCAAGTTAGTTTAGATTATATTTTATCCTAGTTTTAACCAACCATGTGTTATTTAGCCTCTTGATCGACTGTGTGTATTTCATTAATTTACTATTTTCCAATAAGTGCCCCCCCTTCAGGCTCATTTGCATAGGTGTTAACATTATATACACTTTAACCTCACAACATGTCTGTAACTGTCTTTCTTTGAAGGGTGGCTTTTGCAAAGGCAGCTGATTTGAACCAGATATAACCCTCTTTGTAAAGAGGGTCCTGGAAAAGCTGGTGTCTGGAAAGGGGTTTGTAAATAAATGCAGCTGTCCAAAAAAAGTTTGAGCAGTAAATGTTACTGAAGTCTTTGTCACTCCTCAGTCCAGCCTTGGCGTGGGGAGGGTGTGACACACGGCTTCTTTTCACTTGCCATCCATTAGCTTTGCTCAGAGGATGTTTGCCTACATACACACAACAGTTCAGCTGCAGTTCAGTGCTAATGCAGCCGCAAGTTGAAAACCCTCATCCGGCTTCCCACCCCAAACTAAAGGAGTACTACAGTTATTTGCACTCCTGATAATGTTCTAGTCTGAGGATACCCCACAGTGGGAACAGCTTCCATATTAAGCTCTGTTCACACTTCTGCAACATCTATTATGCAAATGTGGAGGACGTTGTTGTGATGACTTACTCAGAGTAATTAGCCTGCATGCTTCAAACATGTACAGAATACACGCTCTGCAATCAGGCCCATGACAGCCTGTTTTATCCACCTTGTTACTCATTAACAATTAAGTTGACACTGAGCAGAAAAACTACATTAGGACATAGGTCAACAAGTGAAACTGGCTTCGTAAGAGAACCAGGGAGAGAAAACATGAAGACCACTGGAAGAAAACTATGGTGCAGAAGATGAACATTCATTGCTGTAATGTAACGTGCAGATAGGAATGCTCAATTTAACATGCAAGATGAAATGTTGCACACCAACACGTCTGGCTGATCAGACCTCTGCTCAGGAAAACTGCCCATTACGTGAGTCACCAGACTCAAAGTGCCAATAAGAATGATAAGATGGGATTTTTCCCACCCTGTCAAGTGCAACAAAGCTCACAGGAGGGTGCGGTCAATCAAGCTCAATCTATACACACACCCATAAAGGCCAGAGAGGAGGTCTAGTCAGCCGAAATACATTTTTACTGTATTCTACGATGACAGCTCAATACTTTCCGGCACTTGCAACTTGTATAATTTTGGCATACTTCAGTGGGAAAAGCCACAATGTGACTGCAGTTGCAGTAAACCCACATACAGTGAGAGAGGCTCTTGAGAGCATTCCACCCCAGGATCGAGGCTAAAATAAGCATGTAAGGTCTCCAAGCAGCTGCGATCTCTGTGAAAATGCTGTTGCTCTAGTGGAAAATGGTCCATTGTGAGGTCCAAGTTTCTGACTGCAGAGCGGGCGTTTTGAGAATGGTGGTGCAGAGGCCTGGAAGCCAAGTGCCTTTATTAAAAACAATAGTGACAACGTGTGAACACAGCTGCTCCAAAGGGGATTAGCAAAGACTTCCTGCCTATTTGCCAAAGTGACTGGGGAGTTTTAAAGACAGCAAGATTTATGAGCATTAATAATGAGACTACACAGAATTAATTACTTCACCGGCTTCCTGGACGACACAAGGGTAGTGTAGGTGCGTGGATTAGTGGAAAACAAGCACTGAGCTACAAGAAGATACACCCTAACAGACACACCTACTGTACAGTATATCAATCCCCTCAGAAAGCAAATCAGCAGCCTGTGCAAATGCATTGCAATCTCATTTCCTCCTCCTCATCATTGTGGCCTCGCCTTTGAGAAAATCCCACACAGCCATCAGACCGCATCAACAGGAATCCTCAGCTTTTTATTTCTGCTACTCATTTCCTCTTCACGGACAACATAATCTTCACCCACAACAGAATAGAATAAGAAAGAATAAAAAGCATCAGATTGATTACAGAGTCCGAGTCTAGAATGCTCCGGAATAAGCTTGGGGTACGTGTGAAGCTGTAGGGGGAAAAAAAACAAACAAACAATCAACCAAGCAACAACATACTCAAAGCATTTCCGACCCAAATATGATACAATTTGGCCAGAAGGTCTGTCGAGCCTTTAAACGGATCATCAAAGATGCCCGAGGACCAACTCAATGTCCATTAACCATCTTTATGACTTGAATACACAATATGAGGAAAGACCGAGAACATGAGCTGTCCGGTCAGTTCACAGGCTCTTTCTAGCCACAAACCCGGTGATTAACGCTTTGGTATGTTGGTTTTCTGCAAATAATTCATATACAATTATAGAACTGTGATAAGCCATCTAGAGTTAAGTGACAACAAGCTAGTTTATGCAATAAGATCAACTGTAACTCGCCAATTGTTAGAGATTTGTTACTAATCTCCTCAGCGCTTCAGGAGTAGGCCATCTGTCTCCAGGAGGCAGGCAGCTAAAGAGCAAACTATAACTTAGTGCTCTGGCTATGGCCACTGACACTAAGATACGTTCTTGATGGTTTCTATATACAGTAAGCCATTTGGTTACTGATAACCAAATACACAACTTGGCTTTAATCCCAAATTTAAGAAAACATTTGTGTACATAAATTAAGTATAGTATTACTACAGTATACTATAAGACTTGTACAGTGTCCCATAGTAAGTTTGTAGTGTTCTATAGTATTTTTCACCAGCTATGGTACTGCTATAGTTTTTCCTGTAGTGCTATTTTATTAACTATAGTAGCCGTGTAATATTTCAATAGTAATACTATGTATCTAGATCTTTGTAGTATTCATATTTTATTTTAATCTTTAATTGTATTACTATAGAATATTATACACCGTTTCTGTAGTTGTTTTTGAACACACTATAGAATATTCCTATAATAATGTTATAGTAAATGAATAATGTTTCTATAGCGCATCCAAATAAACCATAGACCAAACACTATAGTAATATTATATAAACAATATAGTATAACTGAAATAGTTATAAAAATACTACAGGAAACATACATACTGTACTATAATTATATACTGTACTATAATTATAACTTCACTATAAGATCACCATAGCCAATTCAATAGTATTATTGTAAGTTTCTATAGTGCGTTCCAAAAATATAAATAGAAATGAAAATAGAATCACTATTATTATTATTATATATATTAATAATTATTATCAGTATATTTTTTGTGGTAATTCTATAGTAATTCTTAATAGTAATAACCTAGTGTTTTTAGTAGGGGCAGTCTCCCCTACACAGGTACACTGGCAGTCAGTCACAGCTGTGAGGGCTGAGAGGTCAGTCTATGTAATGATGTCATTCTAAATGGTGAGCGATATTCATGTTTCTTGTATTAATTTGAATGGACAGGATACCTTGTGTCTATTAACAACCATTTCAGAACGTTTTACACTACAGCAGACAGCAACCTTTAACACCAACATCCTTTATGTCACAGAAGCCAAAGCAACTACACAGGCAACACCAGGGACTAACGCATGAGAAGTGAAGGAGAGGTAGAGGGAGACACAATGCCTGGACGAGAGATCTGCTTTCTGTGTGGTCAGTGACCTTGACCACACAGAGCTGGCTTAGAGCTCTCGTTGGCTGCTCCTAATTGGGATAGGTTAAATGTAGAGAAATGGTTTTGCATAATGTTGTACTGTGTAAAATTGTATGCTTATTTTTATTTTTTTATTGTAAGACAATAAAGTTGATTTGTTTTAATCTGTGCAGCTGGGCTTGAAACTGTTCTATGGTATCTTATTCGTTTTTATTTGAACAGATTATGTGATCTAATGAGGGCATACAATTACCACTGCTAGCAATATTATTTTTTTGTGATGATTACTCCAACACTGCCTTCAGTTTTCTGGTACATTTACCTCAACACCTCTGCTTATAATCAAAAACTAACTTGGTCACAAGCATGCCTGTACACTCTTGTTTCCCACACCAGTCATTTTTCCTTTGCAGACAGACCACGTGTATATGAACTGTATCTAACTAGGTCTGCAACTGAAATCCCCGTTCCTACATAATTAATGATCTAGATACCCACTCACACTGGTGTCGGCCAACCAGTGCCCCACCCCACCCCTCCCTCGGGGAAGACAGGAACCAGGGCAGCTGGACAGTCTTACCAATGGCAGTCTCTGGCATGGCAAACAGAGTCTTCTCAGTGGCCACTCGAAACCGTCCGTGAACTGACAAACCTACACCCTGCGGGTAGAGAAGAGCAAAGGTTACCAAAATAATTGATTATAGAGAACATGACTGCAGTTGATTTGAGAATACACAGAGGGGAGAAACAAGGCATGGAAAAAACATAAATAATCGTCACTGAAGTTTGAGAGCAAAAATACGGACTGAAAAAACACAAAGTAAACCAGACCGACCCTGCATAAGAGTGTGTGCGTGTGTGTGATTTAAGTGTGTTGCTCCCAGCCAGAGCGAGGTGAAGGCTAATGAGCAGCGTCGGCCAGAGGACGGTAAAGTTCATCAGCCTCCAGCACAGTTAGGACTATGTGTCTCGGATTATCAGGTTACCATGGAAACAACATCCCCCATGCATACGTCCTTGACTTATACGCATAAAACACAGTAGATACACACAGAGGTGCATTGTACTGCCCGACAGGTGAATGAGCAAGTAGTTCAGCTATGATGAAATGCATCATTTAAACTTTAGACATCTTTTTAGGGGTGGAAATGCCTCCCTAATGACAGTTTCTGACACTTGTAGAGATCATAGATTACTCTAACTCCAGGACAACAAGCTAACCTCACAAGATTGTGTCACACATAAGAATGGTAAACACTATTTCTTAATGACAATCACCCAAAACGAATAATTCATTCATTTATTCATGCAACTGCCTTTTATCCAGCAGGAGACACGCAGACAGAGGTCTCTTTTTCATGTTCTATTTGCCTGCTGATGAGACAGTAGCAAAAATCAGGATGAATCATTCAATCAATGTGGGTGTCATCAAAATAAAAACACAATAGAACAAGTCACAAAGCAAGAGGCTCACAAGATGGATACTGTAATCAGCTAAATTGTGTTTCTGGAGGGATGTGCTTCAACAGTACAAAGAAATCCCATCACTTCATTGACCTTTACTATTCTGGAAGATGTCTTATTAATTAAGTAATGATTCACCCACAGGGGGAATTACTTAATAAGAAATGTTGTGATACCTAGGAGCAGGGTCATTTATTGGTCAGCTCAGAGAAAAATGCTATATGTCACTGACTGGTAGCGATTTATGACTGTGGAAGGTCGTCAGGTGAATCCCCTGAGGGTTCATCCACATGAACTGCATGATACTAGTGATTCATTTCTTTTAATGAATTCACATAATTGATTTGTGTTGCGTAAATCTCGTACCAGCTGAATATCATTTACACCAACAAACATTTCTCTATTCTAGTTAGTTTCAATTTTGTGCAGCCAGCGACACATCTGTTTGGTGTCTGGTTGAGTCTGTCAGGCTTTATACTGAGATGACGTCACGTACATTTAGCTTTTCTGGGTTTTGGAAAAACTATACAAATATTGAATCTTCATGATTAAAAATGGTTCTTTAAACGGGTCGTGTGATGTTTTGGAGAATACCTGTAGTCTTACTGGCTTTCTTGCCAAGAGTTAGATAAGAGGATCAATCCCACTCTAATGTCTCTTTGTTGTATGTGAATCTACTGACAACAGCTCATTAGCTTAGCATTAAGACTACAAATGGGGAAACAGCTTGCCTGGCTGCGTCCAAAAGAGAAGTTATTTTAAATAAAAAAAATCTTTAATTTTATAACAGTGTCACCTACAACCTGCAATCAGCTTTCGGTTCACTGCTTCCCTGAGCTAACTACCGTTAGCTCAACTAACTTATTGAACTACGTCGTGGGAGCACTTCCAAAACTCAAAAAATATATAAAATAATAAATGAAATGGCAGGTTAGTGCCACACCCTTAAATTATTTAACCAGGTTAACTGTGGGTAGCAACTGCCACTCTCCAGCATGAACTGGAAACACTTGTGGACAGTGGAGGCGTCTTATCTTACCGTGCTCAACAGTAAAGGCTGGAAAGCAACTGAAAGCTAGAAGCCACAGCACCTGGTGGTCTTATCACCCATTCGCTGGTATTTATTAACAACCTATAAACCTGTAGAAATAAAGGGTATCACATTCACCTGGGGCAGTAAAAAAATCCTTATTGCCCCTTATGAGCCAAGATGACTTTATTAGTGCAGCAGCAACATCAGTAGGGCAGATGAAAGTAGCACACAGGAAACTGGCAACAGAACAATAGAAAGATAAACAATTGTGTGATGAATGCAGAAATGTCAGTATTTTCGGTATGTAGTAATAGGGCTGCACGCAAAGATTAATTTCATTTTTGTTTCATCAGGCAATTGTTAGTTTCTTAGTCTATGAAAATAGTAAATTATGCCCATCAGAATCTCAGAGCCCAAGATGAAACAGCTTGTTTTGTTGTTTTGTTGAGTCCAAAACCCAAAAAAAACATTCAATAAATAATGAGCAAATCCTCACATTTGAGAAGCTGAAAGCAGCAAATTGATTAGTTACAGACTTCAAACCCACTGTCACAACGGCTTATTGAAATGTAGACTACTATAAATAACGAGCTGAAGCTGCAGATCAATAAAACCATCAATTATCTGAAATATAGTACACCTTACAGATATACAAGGGATGCCACCTACTGAGTGCTAAATCACTGCCAAACAACAAGAAGTGATTACAGTGGACAACTTGTCTTCAGCTGGCTCTTAGCAAACAGCAAGAACAGAGTCAGAGGGTTTACCTTATGGCTGGGTGACAAACGACACACACAGAGGATTAAAAATATCTGATCACTGGAGACTAAACAGACCCATGCCAAGGGTAGCTGCTCTTTGGAAGAGCCAGATCACAATATAAACAATAAAAGAAGCAGACGGTGACTTCTGTCAGCATAGGACATGAATAATAAGATGACTGTGTTTTGGAAACATGTCAGCACTGGCTCGGGGCACAGACTGACAGGGTTCATTTTGTCAGGTTGGCTTTGTAGAATAGAAATAGGAAATCAAACGGAGATTCACTTTCAACCCCACAATACAGTATATGATAAAAAAATAATGTTTTAAATGTGTATTTCATTAGTTTTATGCCAAACTAAGTGTATGTTTAATTTCAATTTCATACTGCATTTTTTCAAACCACTTTTTGTTTCATGGCGTAGTTCAATAATACTGGCCATTTTAGTTTTCCTAACGTTTAGGCTAATGTTTGGGAACACATCCTCAGTTCCTCTTGTCTTCATCTATTAATGGACACTGAGTCATGTAAAATGGAGTGCACTTGAAAGATAGGATAAATGAACCTTGTACATCAATGCAGCCATTTCCTCCAAAGTGTAGAAATAACACAACCTGAAAACACCTGTGGGAAAGCAGAACGGCAGCAATGAGAGACGGAAACAGCAAAAGACAGAAAGGGACAAAGAAAGGGGGAAGCATAAACAAACTTCTCGAAATAATCATCAGATGCACCCAGAGGAATGGAGGGGCCGTTTAATCTCACATTACCCTGAGTTTCACCATAAAAGTACTGGAACATTGTGACGTGCTGGTGTGGTACCACCAAGCACCATATAAGAACAAGTCTCCAGATCCTGCTGTAAACAATCGAAATGTGTAAAAGTGTGCAGACGAGCATGTTTATATCTAAAGCTTACAAACAGAATGGGCTGCAAAATTTACAACCTGGCTAGGCCAGTTTACACTGACTGAGAATATGGAGGGCTTCACATAGTCCTCATTATAGGCTGCAGCGAATGATGATTTTAGTATTCGAAGCTTCTATAGATTCTTACGATTCGACGAACGATTCATCGATGCGTCATTTAAGAAGTAGAGCTTGGCGGCGACACCCCCCTATCGGGAACAGGATCAGCTGTGCACGTTTAGAGGTGATAGATATTTATTAGTCGTTTCGGAAATTCATAGTGTGTCATACAGCAAACATCAGACCAACAACCAGACAGCTGCTTTACAAACACAAACATCACCCGAGTGCTACAAGTTATAGTAAAGGCTCGTGCAGACTACGCGACTTTCAGCGTGCTGTCAAGAAAACACACGTGAAATGTGAAACGGGAAATGAGCGATCCTGCACACGAAACAGCTGTTTGTTATCATAAAGACGGAAATTATAAAGACAAAGAATCTGGTTGAAAGGATGGATCAGCAGACGCAGGTAGCAGGGATTGTCTGAGCTACAGAGAGAGCTGCAGGGGAGTTAAAAGGTGCAGCTCCCCGACACCCAGTTAACGAATGACTGTGAGGTTACAGCTCACGGCCCAAAAAGGAGAACAAACAATTTTCAGCTGAGGACTGTGGCTTACTTTGGCTTCAACTCAACAATCAATCAGGATTTCAGTTAAATGCTAAAGTTGCTATTACCTTGTCTGTGGTCCGCTGGCAGAACACCGGCTGCTTTCTGATCAGATGCTGTCGTGCTGTTGCCAAGGCGACATAAGTTTCGTTTTACGGTGGACGGTCGGTAACATCACAGAGTTGTTGTTTTCTTTAGTTTGAAATAATCCCATACTTTGGACACTTTTTTGTCCCTCGCACTTTTCTCTCTCTTCTTCCACTTTGCAAACAGCGCCATCATAATCACGTTGTGTTCACAGCGAAAGCAGGATGTGCGCCAGTAATAAATGTCCCTGCGAAACACTGTGCTATAAAGTTAGATGGATTAAAGGAAGCATCGATGCAAAGAATTTTCTTTATCGATTTTATCAAATAATCGTTTCAGCCCTACCTCATTATGATATTTGGTTTACTGGATATAAACAGGTGAGGTGAAATCCACTGAGGTGACATGGGGAAGCTGCAATACTTTTACCACCTCTGCTCTCCAAGCAAAGTCAAATCTAGGTACCCTTCCCTAATAATATTGTAACACTTTTGATTTTGCAGTTCATTAGTGGCACAGCGTATCAGAGCGGAAAAGCATGTGTAGATAATGAGGAAGCCTTCCACTTTGTGTGAAGAGACACAAGTGACATAAACGTTCTAAATGCTGAAAGAGAAAGATGTGTCTGTTTGAAAATGCTGAAAAATAGTTACTTTCCACTTTTAAAACAAGCACAAACAGGTTTTGAAACCTTAATGCAGGGACCCCGAGGTCTGTTTTTGCCTCTCGGTCTTGTTCACCCTTCGTCTTCTCATTAGATGATGTGGACATTAGCAAACGAGAGCTCTGTGTCCTCCAGGCGAAAGAGACTGCAGTGACACAGCTCTAGACAAATAGCCATCAACTGGTCAGCAGGCGCTACGCCACCCCTGCTACAAACTGATTTAAGAACAGTGTGCTCTGA
The DNA here is from genome assembly GCF_021292245.1 of Micropterus dolomieu. Taxonomy (NCBI): domain Eukaryota; kingdom Metazoa; phylum Chordata; class Actinopteri; order Centrarchiformes; family Centrarchidae; genus Micropterus; species Micropterus dolomieu. The sequence continues at coordinate 27,915,304 of NC_060156.1, read as the reverse complement.
ACGTGACTGTAAATGTTTGAAACCTCATGAGTGAAACCCAAACACGCTGAAAAGAAAAAGAGCGACACGGTGTCTGCTTACACACAAAACACAGCAGACACGGATTAGTAACACTTCAGCATTCACAGACCTTAATTCTAGGGATTTTAAACTTGGAGAGCAGTAAATGATGGGCTTGAGATGAGATTGGACTGATGTAAGAGAGAGGCAAACAGATAGACAGTGTGTGTGTGTGTTCTTTGACCTGCTAATGACATGCCTTTACTCCCTGGTGGTTTGTTATCACTAGCGCAAGAATACTCACTCGTCGTGGGAGTTATGCCCTGAGCTCAGAGCAGATCTGGGAACAGGGACTCTGGTAGCTCTTGGACCTTTCCATATATAGAACTAGCCTGTTTTCAGCCACTACAAACATTAAACAGCAGAGGACGGTTTGCGTCAACATTAGTGTCATCTCTGTACTGACATGACAGATAGGAGAGTTGTACTTTGAACACTTTTCCCCCCAGAGCTATTAGCCTATAGGAAAAGAGTAGAAAAAGTACCATTCCATATGGTACAATATACATCAGACATCAGCAAGCGCTCAGCTGTCCCTTGCATCCATTACTGCACTATCACCCTACATTGCTTCTTCAGTAATGCTCTGACAAATAAATTATAGCTTCCGTCTCAGAAAGGAAAATGGTTAAGTGGGAGTTTTACTGTCATCATGGCTGTCTAAACATAAGAAAAACAAGCAAACAAGATGTCTTTTGGTTCACAGCTTCTAGGACTCTTCCCCCTGTGGATTACATTACCTAAAACACTAACAAACAAAGGCGGAACTGTTTTGTGTTTCCTTTCATTTTTCTGTACTGGCAGTAAATAGCAGCAGATATATAGATATAGAAGTATAGAAATAGCAGCAAGTAGAATTAACTGGTCAATTCTTATGAAATTTGACACATTCATACAGGTCAGCCCAAGAAACTTTGACATCAACACAACAGTCCCTCTGCTGCCATCAAATGCAGGAAGACAAAATTAGCAACTAGCAGGTCAGCATGGTGGAGCATATGGAACATATTTTTTTCAGGAGCTAAAAGGAGAGTCTGTGATCACTTGATTTATTTCATCAACAGGACTCCAAATGATTGCTAATGCTCCGTGTCTGCTGCATGTGTACATAAGCAATTGTTTGCTAATATAAGGTGATGTCAATGTGGATTAACGCAGCTTTAAGGCTTCAGTTGTTGAAGTTGCCATGCCTTTGTTCTGGACTGTTTTTTGGAAAAAGCATTGTTTGTAAAAATGCAGGTAATGACTAAACAGATGAGTATAATCTATCTTTGTAACGTATTGTACCTGGATGCCAACTGGATGTAGTTATTAGGATAATTAATCATGTTTGTATAATCAAAGTATTCATACTGGGCATCACTATCTCTGAAACACAGTGAGCAAGTCGGAAACAATGGCATTAATGTGGATACTGATCTGAATTTGGAAAATCATCAAAACTTAAGAGCATTCATATCTCAACTAGACTCTCAGAAACTGAATCCCTCTTTCTATTTGACTGTGTTGATGTTTTGTTTTTATTGCTGTGTTTCTATATTTTGTCTTTCACTGTAAAGCTCATTGAATTTACGTGTAATGAAATGTGGTATATAAATAAAATTGCAATTGCCATGTACAACACTAATTAGCATAATAAGCTCCTTCCATAGGTGTAGGTAAGTCAGTGTGCCTCTTTGAATTGGTCCAACTCAGTGTTCGCAGCTTACAGCCTTCATTGAGAGAAAGCAGTGCACCACTACAGCACCAGACGTCAGTTTCTCACAACAGACAAAACCAAGATGAAATTGACCGCGTCTGTGCAGAGCCATGGTCTCCAAAAACATTCACCATTTTATCCTTCGAGTTTCATCATCAGGTCCATGGCCTCACTGATAAGGGCTCTACAAAAAACCTGAACCTCCTCAGTGTGTTGTGTTCTTCTTTGTCATCTATGTCAACAGAGACAAAACTATATAAGAGCCAACTGCTATCATTTCATTTCTTCAGCCCATCTCATGGCAAATTATTTCTGATTGCCTCTACTTGAAAGAGTCGGTGTGCAACAAAACCATGCATTAAATAACTCTTTTAGTTTTCCAATCCAATCTTACCAGCCCTATATGTGCATGCAATCACACATTCACGGAGAAGGACGCTATGTCTGAACACAGTGAGTTTGGAGGTGAAAGCTTTCATCTGAGTTACAGTGTCAGTGTCAAAGACTTGACAAAAAAACAAACAAACTAAGTCACCTGATCAAGATATTGATTTGTACCACATAAAGCTATAAAAAAAATCCTCAGAGATTTCAGGAGTAGCAGAGTGTATAGTGCACCCTAATGGCCAGTATTTGTGTAACTGTGAGGTTCAATGTTGTGCAAAACAGCTTGTTAGGTCTTCACATGTCTGTGCCACAGGGACACTCATGCACAGCGACATGAGAAGTAATGACCCAGAAGATACTGGTGGCTGTGAGCGACCTCGCTGATGCCTCAGGAGTAAAATCAGTGTCAAGGTCATGATGGAAAATGAGACGGAAAAAAAGGACAGACTCATGCACATGCCAGACATCCTCTCTGACCAGGTGAGTTGAAAAGTATTAAATAAAATTATAGACCTTTGCAATAAGTCCTTCCTGGTAAATGAGCATTTGTGGTGTCTGAATCATGTCTCATTGTGCTTATTGTGGGGCAAACTGGTCCAAATTCAAATTCCACCCATATCTGACACCTGGAGGGGAAGAACCAGGGGCAGCAACAAAGCTTTGTCACTTTATATTTCATCCAATCAGAGGCCACCTTGCCACAGGCATCAGGTGACAGCAGCAGGTAGTTCTCTACTGACACCTACAGGCTAATTTTAATATCACACCTCATAGAGCAAGGTCCAATCCCCCACACCAGGATCCAAAAGGGGTCTTTTCATGCATATATTTAGAAATAAACATTGTAAGATTCACTCAACCTTATAATACAAACTGAAATAAATAAAAAGGAAATGTACTCACCCCTCCCATTGTTATTCCATCAATAAGGGCGATATATGGTTTCCTGCATGCTCCTTGAAAGATAAAATAAAATAAATCAAGACTTTAAATATACAAACTGATAAAGTAGAGGCTTGACTGTTTGGAAAGATTTAAGGGAGACTATAAGTGAATGTGGTGTAACTGTAACTCTTACCAATAGCATTGTTGAGAATGTATTCCTCACGGAAAAAGTCCTCCGCAAGAGAGTCTCCAACTTTCCCCGCTTCTGTGACCGCTGAGAGGAAAAAACAAATCGTAACAAAACAGTAATGAAGCAACATGTTTTAACTACAGTCACACTGTTGCACATAAAAGTAAAAGCTCCCCAGACCCTAGCCCCAGTATGTGCCACTCCCGCCTTAGCATTCATTCAGATCCCGTCCACTGAAGGATAAAAAAATAATAAAATAAAGACTGTTTTGCTTTTTGCAAGTGTTTCCTAACCGGTTAGCTGGTGGGCTGCCATCTTTGTTGTTTTTTAAAATCACACAAAGGTAAGTGATTTTAAATGACATGCTGGATTTTTCAAACATCGTCCGTGGTTATCTCTGTGACCCAGATAAGAGGTCCTAACTTGGGCTATCCAGACACCAGCGATTGAACCTACCGCTTACCTCTGATGTCTCCACCAGCACAAAAGGCTTTCCCACCTGCTCCTTTGATGATCATTATGTCAGTCTCATTGTCATTTTCCCATTTCTAGAATCACGGAAAACAAAAAAGCAGCAGATGTATGGAAAATCATCATCAAAAACAAATCGTATGTTAATTTCACGCGTGACTAACATGAAACAACACTTTCCAAAACACCTTAAAACAACTTAATATTGAGACCTTAAACAAAACACCATCAGTCACTTCGCACAAATTGTGTTCTATTTTAGAGTTGTCCTTGTTTGAAGTAAGGGCTCTGTAAAGATGTGGCCTTCAGTTTCCTGGTAAACTAAACAAGCAAATGGCACACAATACAAAACAGCTGTCTCCTTCAAATTCAAGCACAAGAGGTACATTTTTATGTGATGAGACTGTGTAGAGGTTTGGAGTAAAATAGTGTGTGAAAAGGTTTTTGTACAAGTATATCTGTAAGTGTTAACAAGTCTTGAGTAGGTTTATGTGCAAATGTATCCAACTCTAAATAGCATCAAAAGCATGACAATGTCACAGTAAGTGAAATACTGGGAGCCATTTACGATCACTAACACACTGCAGTAATAAATGACACGTCAAACACTCTGAAGCTGAAGTTTGCATTAACCAAGCTTTCTACATACCTTGAGCTGAGGGTAGATCTGCCGGATCATGGTCAGGTTGAGGGCATTCAGGACTTTGGGTCTGTTTATGGTGATCACACCTGCGTTGCCCACTTTCTCCAGAAGAACCTCTGCTTCCACCTTACTCGACATCTGAGCCAAAAGAGAGACAACGGGACGTTTCTGTGAAGGTCGGCTCAGAGGTTGGCACTGTCGCTGGGTTCGATTCCTGTCTGTGGGAGGGTCTTTCTGTGTGGAGTTTACATGTTCTCTCTGTGTTTGTGTGACTGTCCTCCAGATCAGGTTTGTTTAGGTTAATGTCTCTATTCAGGAACTGACTTAAGAGCTGGCATACACACCACCGAGGGAGATTCAGTGCTGCACTGGCCGCCCACTGCTCCTACTTAGAACATTAGAATGGTAAATGCAGAGAGCAAATTTTGCACATGTTGCACTGCGCATACTTGTGTATGTGACAATAAAAGTAAAACCATACAATTGCATTCCTATAATCTCTATTCCTTACTGGAAAACCTACAGTAGCTAGAATACAATAATACACGGCACAGACCCAGAATAATGCACATGTATATATCTGCAACATTGTTCTTCTATTCCATATTTATATATTTCCACATTTATTTATGTTGACTGTATGTTTGTCTACGTGTAGCACCTTATCACCACAGCAAATTCCTCGTATGTGTAAAACACTACTTGGCAATAAAGCTGCTTCTGATTCTGATTCTGAATACAACATGTAGTAAATGAGAGGGGTTTACTCACCATGTGGCCCTGGATTCGCTGCAGTCTGCAGAGAGACCTCAGTCTGAAGGAAAGACATTAAGTATAAAGTTAGTATTTAAAAACATTTGATTTCATAGACCTAATTTCAGATCAACACTAACACAGTTGGAGTGCCCGTTTACAGCATTATTACACACATATATGAATACATATTTTGGGCTGTGTGTATACAGTATATACAGCAGCACATTCTGTGTGTTTACACACAGCAACTAGCATCGCAGGGACTTACTTCATCTTACTTACTGAATCCAGTTTGCTGACATAAATTAACAAGCTACATGATGTCAGTAACTCAGGACAGCAAACCCCAAACTATACTCTATAGGTTCGCTAAAAACACAATCACTTGCCACATACCTGTAAGCAGACTTTAAAACGGTTAAGGACATTCTTATTTTTGACATATGTCGTCCAGGCACAGCTCTCTAACTTCCTGAAAGAGGCACCGAGCTGCCCCTGATTGGTCGGCGTGGCGACGTAACAGTGGGCGTACGCACCACCGAGGGAGATTCAGTCCTCGCCGTGTTTCTGCCACACTGCCACCTACTGCGCAGAGGAGGCACTCTCACTCAATTCATTTAAATTCAAAGTAGCTTTATTGACATGAACGTATAACAACAATATTGCCAAAGCATCATATATACATATATACAGTCTATGTACACACTACATAAGAATAATCAACCCCATACATTTCATTAAACAAGTAATTGAGGTGTAAAGTAATTAAAGCGTATGTGTGTTTGTGTTCAAAAAATATTAAAAATTAAATTAAAATAAATAAATAAAAGAGTAATTGTGTGTGTGTGTGTGTGTTAAAAAATAAGATTAAAAATAAATAAATAAATAAAAAAGTAAGCGTGTGTGTGTGTTAAAAAATAAAAATATATTAAAAGTTTAAATAAAATAAATAAATGAAACAATAATGTGTGTTATTATAATAATATATTAAACATTAAAATAAAAAAAATAGATAATACCGTAAAATTTGTGTGTGTGTATATTAATAAACAAAAATTGTAAAAAAAAAAAAAAGTTAATTGAATAATAAATAAATAAAAAGAAATCAGTATAAAATGTAAAAACAAAACAATTACTAAAATATAAAACAATCAAAATAATAATCATTTGAAAATTTGTACTATTCTGTATCAGTCTGAGTTTCCACTGGTTGTCCTCACTTCACGGCATGAGGAGAAATATTTTGCAGCAATTATTTCACATTTGGGCATTTCTCCCAGTAAACAGGGGAGTTTCTGTGTGTCTGATATGAATTTGAATTCGGGGTATATTTGGGGAATGTTTGCAAAGTGTTTTTGTCTTAGTGTTTTATATTTGGGGCATGAGGTTAGAAAGTGCAGCTCTGTCTCTACCTATCCTCTGTCACACTGAGAGCAGAATCTCTCCTCTTGTGGTAGCCAGCTCTGTCTGTGGCGACCCTTTTCTATGGCCAGGCTGTGTTCACTCAGTCTGTATGTTGTCAACATTTT
>NC_060156.1:27898052-27908664 GCF_021292245.1 Micropterus dolomieu | reverse complement strand
GTTATGTCAAACAGCAATATTAGGCTATTTTGGTTCAATTGTTGTGTGTCTATGGGATCAAATAATGTCATCATGATCCCATAAGCATCCAGGAATGGAGCAAAACTTACCAAGTAAACTATAGATGTGGTGGGGGTCGGCGTTTCCCAAGCTTTGTCTGAGGGGAGGCCCACAGTCTCAGACTTTGAAAACCCCTGGTCTAGACACAAGCAGACTCCTTTTAAGTTCATCTAGACTTTAAAACATATTTCACTGGTTGCACTAGTTAATATTTCCTGGAGATATTGTCATGCACTGTGGTTATTTCATGGTAAACTTTGCTACAATCAGTGTTATTATTATTATTATTAATAAGACAAAAGGAAGTATTATGTTCTTGCCACTGTCCCTGTGGTATAGCCATGCATTCATTTTGAATGAACAGTTGACATTTAGCAGTTTATGGTTTATGTTAGCAATTCAAGAAAGAAAGAACTAGATTAGATTATATTACAAAACTTTAATAATCCCCAATAAGGATACTCTGTTGCCACCAGCTCACATCAAACAACATACAATAAAAACAGAAAAGACAACCAGTATGTACACACAGGACAAGGAGTAAAAAACAATGCACTCCTTAAAAGCCTTTTGAATCCTAACTACACCACCTATTGCCAAGTAGCTAGAGTGTATTTTATTGTTTATTATTTCAACTTCAAAAGTTACATTGTCTCACTTTAGCATTTGTTCTCGTGCACTTGATTATGGCTGTTGCAGAAACATGACCTCTAGTTCCCTGGGCAGAAGACTCGTTGCTTGTCTTCTCAATGTTTCCGAGGCTCGAAGGAAAGACCTGGTAGAGACTGTGGCCATGGCAGCGTTATACAACACTGAAGGCAAGTGTAATTTAATTGAGTGCTGCTTAAATTAAATGAGTCTGAGGATATTGGTTGTTTGATCAGATTTGTCTTGCTGAGACAGAATAGCTCCAAAGTTTAGACAGTTAACTATGTCACAGTGCAAGTCTTCCATATCATACTATTCTTCATTTGTACTTTATAGAATTTCAATTCTATTCAATTCAAATTAGCTTTATTGGCATGCATGTGTAACAACAATATTGCCAAAGCATCATACATACTACAAAAGGACAATCAACCCCATACTATCCATAAGCGTAAAGTAATCAAAGCGTATGTGTGTTTGTGTTAAAAAATAAAAATATATTAAAAATTTAAATAAAATAAATAAATAAAACAGTAAGCATGTGTGTGTGTTAAAAATATATATATATATATATATTAAAATTTAAATAAAATAAATAAAACGGTAAGCGTGTGTTTGTGTATGTAAAAAAAATACAAATATATTAAAAATAAAATAAATAAATAAAACAGTAAGTTTGTGTGTGTTAAAAAATTTAAATATATAAAAAAATTCAAATTAAATAAATAAATGAAACAGTACCGCGTGTGTGTGTGTGTGTGTGTGTGTGTAAAGTAATAGACAAAAAATTTTTGATTAAAAAATAATACATTTTAAAAAAAGAAATCAGTATCAAATGTAAAAACAAAACAATTACTAAAATATCAAATTCTGTATCAGTCTGAGTTTCCACTGGTTGTCCTCACTTCACGGCATGAGGAGAAATATTTTGCAGCAATTATTTCACATTTGGGCATTTCTCCCAGTAAACAGGGGAGTTTCTGTGTGTCTGATATGAATTTGAATTCGGGGTATATTTGGGGAATGTTTGCAAAGTGTTTTTGTCTTAGTGTTTTATATTTGGGGCATGAGGTTAGAAAGTGCAGCTCTGTCTCTACCTATCCTCTGTCACACTGGGAGCAGAATCTCTCCTCTTGTGGTAGCCAGCTCTGTCTGTGGCGACCCTTTTCTATGGCCAGGCTGTGTTCACTCAGTCTGTATGTTGTCAACATTTTTCTTAGTTTGGGACATTTTACTGTACTCAGGTAATTTGCCAGTGTGAGTTCTCTTTTTAGGGTCAGATAACATTGTAATTTACTTTGTGTTTTGGTTGTTTCTTTCCAGTATTCAATATATTTTTCTTTCTGCTTGCTGATAATTTGGTTTGGTCTGCTTGAGTTGGCGTTGCTGTCCTGAGGCTGTTGGGGACTTGTTACTGTAGAGAGCCTCAGGACCAGCTGGCTGAGGGGACTCTTCTCAGGTTTCAGCTCCTGGTATGTTAGGGCTTTGTGATGGTATGTCTGGGGGTCAACTAATTATAAGTTATTGTAAAATTTAATTGATTGCCTTTTCTGTATTTTCAGTAAGAGGGGGTATTGGTCGAGCTCTGCTCTGCACAGGTTATTTGGTGTTTTTCTCTGCACCTGCAGGATGCTCTTGCAGAACTCGGTATGGAAAGATACTAAGATATAGAATATAGATAGAAATATAGATACACAACCACAGTATTTGCCCACAACAACTTCCCCATCTGTCCTCCATGATGGGGACTTCTGTGATGTGATGAACTTTGAACTGAGAAGACTCAGACACCATATCCAAAAATAATTTTAACTTTGACAATTTTTATTTCCTTTCGTAATTAATATGCATCAGGTCTTAGACGAAAAGGGACCACAGTGCTGAACATCTTTAATGACCATGACTACAACCGTTCTGTAATCACCATTGTGGCCAGTATTGACTCTATCGGTAAGTATTGCACCTTTTGAAATGATGAAAGATGCTCTTCATTCATTCTCCTGAGGGAAGAGCAAAGTCCGCTACTTGCTGTGACAGTGCTTCTGCAGCAGGGAGTCAGTCTCTGCCCCCTGCTCTGCGATTAAAGGAAAAATCCTTTAATAAGCTTTGTCAGGGATTTAAACGCAAAATATTCAGGATGAACGTTTTTCTGGCAAAGACCATAGTGAAAAGTGCATCTTATTGAATGCTTATCCCGAACACAACCTTCTGACAATGCAGAGAAAGCTGCAGAGGTTTACAGTTGTATGTCCTACATTCATTCCTAAAGACAAATACATCAGCTTCATTTGCAATATGACCAAATCTATCAAATCAAATTTATTTTTATCATATTAAATTCAGTTTTCTTCAGACTGGAATCAGTACGTCTGCTGGATGATACACAAAACTTTAAATGTAAACGAAAGTTTATTTTCTTCGCTTTGATTGTATGTTTGATGTCATGTGCGATACATTCCAGGGGAGGCGGTTCTGTCTGCATGCGAGAAAGCCTGTGGGCTGATCGACATGCGCGTTCACACAGGGGTCCACCCATGTATGGGTGCGGTCGACCTTGTACCCATCTACCCTCTGGGGGAGGAGGTGGGAGTGGAGGACTGTGCTAAAGAGGCTCGGGGTGAGATGCCATTTGTGTGTGTGTGTGTGTGTGTGTGTGTGCACTTAAAAATATGTCCCTGTCAGTTGAGTTGTTCCTATATTGTATCTGTTCATTAGCTTTCAGAGCAAAGACATTACGTGCATTAGATTTGACTTGATATTGCAATTTGTCCTTTGCAGTTGACAGCTGTACTTTACATTTAATCTTTCCTTTTTTAGTATATGATACCACAGTCATTTAGAAAGTATCAAAAACTGCCATTGTATATGTACACTAGGGGTGGTGGGGGGAAATCATACATTTCATAAGATACAGCACTATCGCAATATTTTCTGAGGCAGTACTGTATCGATACACGGAGCCAAGTATCGACCTTTTATTATATAAATTGTACATGAGAATTTTACATAATTGGTAGTATAATAATAAAATCAGTTGCTTTTTCAGTCCACTAGAAAAAGAGTTTTCCTTTGGGGACACAATTTAAAGTTGGAAAAAAGTAATAAATTCCAATACTTTTCCAATTCCCACTCCTAATGTACACTACCATACTGTATATGTAATGAGCTCATGGTGCCTCTAGGAATGTGTCTAATTGCTGATGATGCGACATCTTCTTTCGCTTCCTGTGCTGTTGATTAGTTTACCAGCTGACTTAGGAGTCATGTGTCGAGCAGCAACCCAGCATGTGGCCTGTACGCCTGAAGTGTGCACTCTGTATGCTAATGTAGGGTGTGATTGCAGAGTAATAATTGGCAAACTCACTAACAAGCACTGTATTTATGCATGCATGTAATAAGTGGCCCATGTATCCATATTTTTTCGACTGTCTGAATAACTCCCCCTCAGGTGTGTTTTGTCTGACACACTCTGACTGCCCTCTTGTTTCTGAAATTGCGTGCATATGACGACATGTGCTCCATTTGCTGGTTAACTAACATGTCTGTGATCATGCTGGGACTCAGCTGTGGCTCAGGGACTTACAGAGCGGGTCCAGGGCACCAGTGCCTTCCTGTTTGGCTGGGCGGACTCCCCCCTTCAGCGGGGGCTGGCACAGAGGAGGAAGGAGATGGGCTGGTTCAAGAAGACGCCAGACTGGCAGGCTATCAGGCCCGACATGGGGCCGCAGCCTCAGGAACGATTCGGCATCACAGGTGAGCCAGAGCTGGGAGAAACTGTAAGCTAAAATTACCAGACATGCTTCCGTAGGTAAATGTGTCTTTGTCAGGATTATACATTGCAGGTTTGTTACAGCCCAACCACAGGCCATCTCTCTCCTCTTCTTTTACCTTGTAAAGAAAGCAGCAACCTGAAACATTTAAAGTGCTTCACCTTTTAAGGATATTTTATTAATATAATCATTCTTCCTGTCTACGTAGACAGTGAAGCTAGTCCTTTGTTGCCAGACTACAATGTGAGAAATGGGTAAAAAAAAATCCAGTTCTCATTCCATGGACAAATGTAGTCTAGAAGTATCCGCCCTAATGAGATGCATGCAACAACACCCGACGAGTTAGCTGCAGTAGACGTAACATTATGTCAGCAGGACAAACTAATGAGCTTTGACTCCGTATCAAGGCTGTGCTACTGAAACTATAAACATCCACACTCACATATTTATAGGAAACATATTCACATAGCTTAGTGTTAAGCTATCAATGTAACGTGCTAAGAGGTTATTTAACCAGCATAAATCAGCATAAAAATTAAATATAGACAAGCTTCTCAGAGTGGAAAACCGAGAGGACCATGTCAAGGGAAAAAATGCAGTAAATGAAGCTAAAATGAGGCTTCTGCGGTCTGAGTCAGCTAAAGCAAGTGGGTACTTTACAAAGTTACAGTCTTCCTTGCTGAGCTGCGGTTGAGGGACAGTCCTGGTAGTCGCAGTAGGTTTGTTGCCAGCAATAACCCTGCACACGACAACTAGATAACTACTTTTTGTTGTGGCTCGTCCCCATTATAGCTTCCGCTGAACTAGGATGTATATGACTTTAGACTTTACCCCCCTAGTCACACAAGCAGTAGGGAAGGATCACTTCATTAGCATTATGGACATGATTACACTGACCAAACACTGTTCAACATGTACTGTATAGGGCATGTGAGTACTTTATTGTAGTTGATGTAGTATATTGAGTTGAAAAGTCTATTATCTTTGCTAACCATTCTGTTATTCATTGCAGTACATTTTTTATTCCTACAAAAAACTTCGCAATCATTGCCAATGTGGTGTCATCTTAAGATGCTTCTAGTGAAGCTTCAGTGGTGTTTGATGCAAAGGCAGTTTTTCCTTCACAAGCCAATAACTGTGTCACTCAAAGAGGGATAGTCAATGGATTTAGAGGGAGAAATCCATTGTAGGAGTGGACTGTAATGCAATGGAGCAAAAACACATTGCATTGTGAGTTGAAACATTTTCTCTACTAGAGAAGGTTTTCATCCATGTCTTTTACAATTGCCAATCCCCTTGCTGTTGTGTTCTGCAATAGCAAGCAAAATAACAGAAGCTAAGCAATGTACTGCTGTAGACAGGGTCAGAGGCAAAACAGATTTTAGCCACCTAAAAGTTGGCCCACCAAAACAAATCTATATCAGTTCAAGTGAATGCTATATTTAGAATATGTGCATCACTTGCCCTGCCGTCCGAAAGCCATTTCCTTTAGAACTACATTTTCTCAACCGTATGGCTTCCGTATTCCTACGCATAAGCACAGCCTGGTCACACACTTCATAATGCTGCCAGAGATCAGCTGTTTGGGTCAGAAAGTGCTGTTGCAAGATGTGACGGAGGGGCAAGAGCAGTCACCCCACCCGGATTTGAACCCAGGTCTATAGGGTACCAAACATGCAACCTGACCAGGCTCGTTGGTATGGCAGTTACAGCGCATAATCAACCGTAGATTATGGGCTTGGAAAGCTGTGGCTAACTGCACTGAATCTTGATATAATATATATAGACAATATAGAATATAGACAACTCCTCGTTTACAGTGATCACTTCTCTGAAGAGGATTATGTAAAACTATGACCAAATAAGCCAGATAGACACTGGCTGAAGAACACTGCTGTACCCAACCATCAAGTAAGATAACAATAAATACCTACAAAATATGACTTACCTAACAAACGGTAATGTTTCCCCAGATGTTTCCCCTTTTTCTCGTTCACTGTCCTTCTGCAAAAGTTCTTCTTCTGGATACTCTGGTTCCAAATGGTGTGCCCTTGTCTCCACAGTGAACGGCTTTTCATTGTTGCTATCATAGTCACTCGTATAAATTTGATTTAATTTGTTGTGTCTTAGCAAACACCCAAACAGCTGATCTCTGGCGGTGTAATGCAGTGTGCAAGTTGCACTTTGCGTAGGAATACGGAAGTTCGGCCGTTGAGAAGATGCAGTTCCAAAGGAGATGACTGTCTGAAGGAAGAGCAGTGAAAATATTTTTAATGTAACGTACACTTGTACTGATATAGATTTTTAGGTGGCTAAAGCAGGTTTTGCTTCTGACCCTGTCCACAGCAGTTCATTGCTTAGCTTCCGTGTCGGTGTGTTCATTTATATTTGATTTGGCTGATGTCCTGCAGGTGTTGGGGCCAGCCCATACGTCATGAACTGCAATGTCACAATCGACACCCAGGACATCGCCATGGGCCGCGGCATCGCCACAGCCATCAGGGAGTCGACCCCGGGGGGCCTGCCTGGGGTACAGGTGCTGGCTTTGCCACATGAGGGCGCTGTGGAAATCGCCTGTAATGTAGAAAGTGTGAAGGGGAGCCCACCTAGTCATGTGACTGCAGGTCAACTATGGCCGTCTTTCAGCATCGGTGGCCAGTTGTACTGTCATGCTCCGGCTTCTCTCATCACGACGTGGGTCGCAGAGCTGGCAGGGCGGCAGGGGGTTGGCGCGAAGGGCGCTGCGCTGGTGGGGTTCACCCCACTTGAGTGCAGGGACCTGGCAGAGTTGGCACTGTCTCAAGGGATTGCTGAGTTCTGGAAAGAGCAGAACAAGATCCGTATGTGAAAACAAATCCTGACCAAAACCTTTGAAACCTCACGCAAAAGTACATGATCTTCGAAAGTAACAGTTCTCATAGTGCAGTAAAATGTTCCCTGCCAGTGTTTTACTATTACATCTGATGTTTCTGGATTAATATGCTGCATTAATGTGTATGTTGCATTTTACTGCTGTAGATTTTTAAAGTTATGCTCATTTTAACCAGTCTACTTTACGTACTGTTTTGTAGTTTAATCTATGGCAGTCAATCATATTCTATAAGATCCTATGTTTGTAGCGTCACTGTGCTGTGAGAGCCACTTATCTCTAAAAAGTCATATTTTCGTCAGCTTTGTGACGAAAGGGGGGCTTTAAATAGTTAATTTAGCTTAAGAAGGAGGATGATTTTCTCAGCCCACTAAGGAACACTTCATCCTTCAGTTTATCACAAACATTCAAATTCACTGGACAGGAAGGGTATGCAAAATTGTTTTACATACATATAGATATAGATATATGGCTGTAAGACAAATGTAGTGGAGTAGAAGTATAAAGCTGCATAAAATGGAAATACAAGTACTTTGAATTTTTTATTTGTATTTGTATTCCACCACAGTTGCACCAATTTTGTGTGGAGGAATGGGCCAAAATTAGAAGTAAAAAAAAAAAAAAGTATTGTGAGAAGCTTGTAGAAGGCTCCCCTAGGCGTCTGAAGTTAAAATGCAGAGTCACCAAAATACTAACAGTGTGTATTTAAACTTGTTTCAATATGTTCTAGTAAATAAAAGCTGAAATAAATTTCTTTATTATGAAATGTAATAAAGTAGCTCCCCAACTGACTTAACACAGTAAATGTATGGTAACATGAAATGTGAGTTGTGAGGAATTGAGTTTGAATGTATTTAGCCTAGGTGTATTTGATGCCACACATGTATATTGTTCTGTACATGTTTCCTGACACTGATCTTTAATATCACCAGCATTGAAATAACTGCATTTAAAGAAACTTTTAATAGAAATATTACATTAAATAAATAATTTATCAATGAAGTATTTCTATCCTGGTATTATTTTGATGAGGAGGGATCAAGTTAAACTGGAGCAAATCTTTCCAGATCCTCCATAACCCACCTCTCTTCTCTGTGCCTTCCTAATCTGACACTTGTCATAAAAGAGATTTGGGTTTTTATTTTTGAGTTTCTTCTCTACCCAAACCTAAACCTAAAACCTAAAAACTAAAACCATAAATCCCAGAATATCATCCTCCAGGGTAACATGAATTTTCTTATGTGTGTGTCATTTCCTGTATAGAGCAAATGGCACGCATGAGTTTACAGAGGTCTCTGCTGATGAGTCTTTTCCCATCATTTACCACCATCAGCCTGACTCTGCGGGAGAGTCACCATCTGTGTGTGAAAGAAGTCATGGACTGGATCCAAACTTACCAACTTCTGCAACGCAGTTTGGAAATGGATGATTTTTTATAGTTGTTTACCATTGAGTTGAATATATGTTCTTGTAAATTCAATACACAGTGTAAGCTGATGATGCACAGGATTAACCATTTAATAACATGGAGATGAATTTGGCCAGAGGACAGGTCAGGAATTAACTGGGGCGAGATGATTCCACTCATTTCTTACGTAAGGCCAGTATAATGCATTGAATAGCAGCACATTCATGGAGTAAGGAGGTATAGTTTTGAGTCATTAAGGCATGGTCAGAGTAACAGGGCCAAAAAATACATTACAAGATGTTTCATTTTAGACCATATGTAAAGGAAATGAATGATTCCAGAGCCAATAACAGCCTAATATACATGCAGAGAGTGGGTGCTAATCTGTTAGGCTTTACGCACAAACCGAGGTAGTATGATTCACAAAATCTTCCAGTGAGATTGGTATGCTTTTGTGTCAATGTCTGAATTTACTATCCTTTCATTATGTTGTGTAATTTTTCATTTCTCTGCTTTTGAAGTTATGTAAGGTTACCCTTGGAGGCAGAAGCTGTGTGTGCACACTTCTTTGGATAAGCTCTCTTACTGCGTGAACATTCACCTCTTTGTATGTCATCCAGCTGAGGCTCTTAGTCACACAAGCAACGCAGCCATGCAGCTTCATTTCATGCGTACGTACACAACCCTCTCCCTTCTTGTCACACATGCACACACACATTTCTTTCTCTCTCTCCTCTCTACTGTCTTCCTTTCTCTTCTGCATATAGACACACATGCATACGCATTTACTCCATGGATTGTGCACATACACATACACACACTCAGCCTGCCAGGCTTGGGAGCATCAAGGCCTAATCTAGGTCACAGCATAAGCCCAGAGGTATCCTGGTCTCCACACACACTCACATGCACGCACGTTTTCTTTTTTTTCTTTTGCTTATAAAATCCATTTTGAATCAACTAATTTTCCCTAAGCTAACAGTGACAAGTGTTTGATTTTCAGTTTGACAAGAAACACACCTCACTTCCCAGGAAAAGAAGCCAGTGAATTTCATGTTACCCAAAAATCCAACCCCCTCCTCCTCTTCTCATCTCCTTCCTCTCCCTCCCAAATTAAGCTCATTGGTTATGTGACTGAGTCTAATGGCTTTTATGATTGTCACAAGGCCATCATTTCCTTGATTAAGTGCTCTTTGGGATCTTTCTACAGCAGATACAGTATCTCACAAAAGTGAATACACCCCTCACATTTTTGTAAATATTTGATTATATCTTCATGTGACAACACTGAAGAAGTGACACTTTGCTACAATGTAAAGTAGTGAGTGTACAGCTTGTATAACAGTGTAAATTTGCTGTCCCCTCAAAATAACACATCACACAGTGTCAATATTTTGTGTGGCCACTATTATTTTCCAGCACTGCTTTAACCCTCTTGGGCATGGAGTTCAGCAGAGCTTCACAGGAGTCCTCTTCCACTCCTCCATGACGACATCACGGAGCTGGTGGATGTTAGAGACCTCGCGCTCCTCCACCTTCCGTTTGAGGACGCCCCACAGATGCTCAATAGGGTTTAGGTCTGGAGACATGCTCGGCCAGTCCATCACCTTCACCCTCAGCTTCTTTAGCGAGGCAGCGGTCGTCTTGGAGGTGTGTTTGGGACCGTTATCATGTTGGAATACTGCCCTGCAGCCCAGTCTCTGAAGGGAGGGGATCCTGCTCTGCTTCAGTATGTCACAGTACATGTTGGCATTGATGGTTCCCTCAGTGAACTGTAGCTCCCCAGTGCCGGACACTCCCACCGCCATGCTTGACTGCAGGCAGGACACACTTGTCTTTGTGCTCCTCACCTGGTTG
>NC_060156.1:27897746-27897952 GCF_021292245.1 Micropterus dolomieu | reverse complement strand
GGTATATTTGGGGAATGTTTGCAAAGTGTTTTTGTCTTAGTGTTTTATATTTGGGGCATGAGGTTAGAAAGTGCAGCTCTGTCTCTACCTATCCTCTGTCACACTGAGAGCAGAATCTCTCCTCTTGTGGTAGCCAGCTCTGTCTGTGGCGACCCTTTTCTATGGCCAGGCTGTGTTCACTCAGTCTGTATGTTGTCAACATTTTT
>NC_060156.1:27855812-27897726 GCF_021292245.1 Micropterus dolomieu | reverse complement strand
TAATTTGCCAGTGTGAGTTCTCTTTTTAGGGTCAGATAACATTGTAATTTACTTTGTGTTTTGGTCGTTTCTTTCCAGTATTCAATATATTTTTCTTTTTGCTTGCTGATAATTTGGTCTGCTTGAGTTGGCGTTGCTGTCCTGAGGCTGTTGGGGACTTGTTACTGTAGAGAGCCTCAGGACCAGCTGGCTGAGGGGACTCTTCTCTGGTTTCAGCTCCTGGTATGTTAGGGCTTTGTGATGGTATGTCTGGGGGTCAACTAATTATAAGTTATTGTAAAATTTAATTGATCTTTTCTGTATTTTCAGTAAGAGGGGGTATTGGTCGAGCTCTGCTCTGCACAGGTTATTTGGTGTCTTTCTCTGCACCTGCAGGATGCTCTTACAGAACTCGGTATGGAAAGATTCTATGATTGTTTTGTCCCATCTGTCAAATTCATTATTAAGTTTTGGCCCCCAAATTTCGGTGCCATATAGAATTATTGGTTCTCGTACAAATTGGAAAATTTTAAGCCAGATTTCAATTGGAATATAGATTTTAATGTTTCTTTTTATTGCTTCGAAAGCTCTCCTTGCTTTCTCCCTCAGATCTTTCACAGCCATGTTGAAGTTCCCTGTGTATGTAATGTTGAGGCCAAGCTAAGTGTAGTTTTTTGTATGTTGCAATTTAGTGGTGTCTAAATAGAAATTGTGTGTAACCTGATTTCTGTATTGTTTCTGAAAGATCATTAACTTAGTCTTTGCTGTGTTTACTGTCAGGGCCCAGGTCTGACAAAATCTCTGCAGGAGATTAATGTGCTGCTGCAAACCTTCTTTAGTAGGTGAAAGCAACACTAAATCATCTGCGTACAGCAGACCACTCGCTTTTACATGTTTATTGGCCACTACCTTATTGACGCCTGACAATAGTGACAATAGTGAAAAGCAACAGCAAAAAGAACTCCTACAGCAGTAGGTAAAAAGTATGGCCTGTTTAGACTTTACTTGACAATTCCATTTTACTCCTTTACATTTCACAGGGAAATATTACTCTTTTAACTTCATGTATTTTATTGACAGCTGTAGTTACCAGTTATCAAACAGCAAACCATATACGCAACGTATAAGACTTGATGCTTCCCAACAGTATATAAGGTAGTTAAATTTGATTTGCCTAAACCAGCTACAATGGAATGCTGTATATAGGCCTACTATACTATAGGCTTGCTAAATTTACTTAAGTAAAATTATGAATGCAGTTTTTCATTGAGGTATTGGTACATTAAAGTAAATTTGGATCTGAATGCATCTTCCACCACTGACTATAAATAGGCTACTGTACAAGTTAAAAAAATACAACATGAACCAGTGGCCCTCAAAGACTACATGTCTGAACTTGTTATGTAAAAGCCTGGATATCAACATGAACAAGTGTTTGATTGCACAGGCTATCAAAATATGGTTAATGTGACTGCACAGGCAGTTTCCCGGGCATTGTGACCAAGGTGCGGCTGAGCAAATGTGCTCAGTCAACATTCCCTGGGCAAATAAAGAGAACACAATGGTTTCCCAAGCCATAGAAGCAAACGAGTGTATTAAGCATGGAGACAAAATAAAAGCAAGACGTTATTATGTTATTAATTTACTAGCATTTATCATGCACAGAAAGCATTTTTTTTTCTCACAATCATGGATACAACAATGCCTTATACTACATCATACCACATCAACAAGTCATGTCATGGCTGATCTAGAATCATTTTAAACATCCAGAATTGTTGGATGTTGGATGCCTTTTGGGAGATTGAAAAGCTGTGGAGTGAATATCCATCCATCTCCATCTTCACTTGATATGTGAAAACTAAATTAGTTTTCATTTAATATGTTTTGACAAAAGCCTGATTTGGGTGAACAATTTGTAAAAATACAGTAAAATATTGATTAGAGCATATGGTAGCAGGATGAAGGTTCCCAGGGGCCGACTTGTTTCTCTTCTCATCCGGGAATCTTCATCTAGTCGGAGTCGCTGCTGCAGGAGCTGCTGGAGGACTACAGCAGGGGCGAATACAACACAGACATCAATGAATCACTTCAGTCTAATCTACAAAACCAATGTCACCAATGTTAACGGATGTTTCAGTTGTAGCTGTGTGGTACATTAAATTTGATTTCCTGTGCTTAGTTCACATTAGGTTGTATTGCACAACTCTTTTCTGTTCTAATTCTGAACCAACATATAAAGCATCATGTTTGGGAAAGTTATTGACACTTACCCCATGAGAGTTCTTTCCTTTCTTGTGACAGTGGTCATGCTTGTGACCATGCTTGTGCTTGTGCTTGTGCCCATGTCCGTGGCCCTGTCCATGGCATTTTCCATGGCCCTCTCCATGCCCATGCCCATGTCCATGCCCATGACCATGGCCATGCCCTTGTCCTTGTCCATGTCCATGTCCTTGACCTTGACCACAACTAGGTCCAGGTCCAGGTCCAGGTCCGTACCCATGGTTGCCTCCAGGTGGACCGTGGGGCTGAGGAGGGTAGTTTGGTGGTGGAACAGTGCCAGGAGGATAGTGAGGGTATCCCCCTGGCATCTGTTGAGGATTGTTCGGGTAACCAGGAGGGTACTGGTTTCCTAAACATTAGGGGACAAGAGAAGTACTTAAAGCAACTATCAAGTATAATGCATATTCATTATATTTGAAAGTGTTGTTTACCTTGGTTGTGTCCGTACATTTTAAAACTTTAGATGAAACTACAGATCCTGAAAGCAGAACAAAAGCACTTTAAAGAAACTGACAGAGTTTGTCTTTAACACACATATACAATCTGTATTTGAGAGAGCTACAAATCAGCATAAGGTGAACTTACAGCGCTGGAGAGCAAATCCACTGACGCAGCCGTCACCTGCTGCTGCTGCTGCTTTATATGTGCTGTCCACCATCGCATCATTGGGGGCAGTTCCTGAACTCCCATCAGAACATTTTTTCTTTGTGACCTAAATGGGTGTGTGTATGTGCATGTGTGTGTGCGTGTATAATCTTTAAACTTTAAATACAATCAGTTTAGACCCTAATAAATAGGAATAAAATTTAGAGAACAGGATAATAAAATAGAATAAAACAAATACGTTCTGCTCATGTTTTCATTGCTTAGTAAGTTGACTATCCACAGAAGGCAGTGCAGCTCTGTGCCCTGTGTGAATTTGTTGTATTCCAATAACACAGTTAGGGCGCCTTCCAGTTAACATTTACACAAAAAGGTACAGGGCTAGAGCACCTTACTGTTATGTACTAAAAATTGTAGCTGCTCTAGTTTGTTCTAATCATAATAAACTAATCTGTAGTGTTATTACAAGATCAAAAATAGTAAATAGCCTACATGAAAGATTCAACGTTTCAATGCTTTTAAATGCTTTATTACACAGGTGAAAGTAACTCAAAAGTGGCTCCAAGTGAATGTGCTGGGAAGCTGCAGGGTAACTATTAGCTCTTAATTTAATGCTCCCTGGGTAAATAAAGATAATATAAATACACATTGATAGCTAACACAGTGTAATAAGAAACAATGAGGTCAAATGAAACAGATAATGCAGAAGCAGGACATTGTAGAAATGAATTGCTTTTATGATAATCAGAAGTCACTTATGTTGTTTATCACAAGTGAACAGTTATGATGTAACAAAAAAACAGCTTTAAAATGTATATGGTCAAATAAACTGATCATCATAAAAAGGTAGCAGGATGAAAGATTGCAGGTGCCGACTGGTCTTGTTTCCCTCCCCATCAAGGAATCTTCATCTAGTCAGAGTCGCTGCTGCAGGAGCTGCTGGAGTACTACAGCAAGAACACACATCATCAGTTCCATTATTATGAGTTTCTGGATGTTTTATCTTATATGCAAATTACTTATTGTCAGTGGTGCAGTATTTACTTTGACACAAGAATCCATGATTTGCAATTTACATTTTATATTGAATAAACTGCATCTTACCCCATGAGAAGTCCGTCCTTTCTTGTGGCAATGGCCATGCATATGACCATGCTTGTGCTTGTGCTTGTGGCCATGCCCATGTCCGTGATGCCCATGTCCGTGATGCCCATGCCCATGTCCGTGATGCCCATGCCCAGGATGGCCATGCCCAGGATGGCCATGCCCAGGATGCCCATGCCCAGGATGCCCATACCCAGGATGCCCATGCCCAGGATGCCCATGACCAAACATATGACCAGGCCCGTGTCCATGTCCATGTTCATGACCATGATTATGACCAGGCCCTGGTCCATAACCATAGCCTTCCTGGCCTCCATAAGGGGGCACTAAAGGATTGTACCCAGGTGGAACAATAGGCTGAGGATAGTATGGTTGGGGGGGGACAGTGCCTGGTGGATATTGAGGGTATTGTCCTGGCATTGGCTGAGGAACATAGCCAGGGGGATACTGGTTTCCTAGTAAAACAAAAGAGGTGGAGCTCATCATTTTCTCCCAGTTTGAATAAACATAAAATTCAATTAAAGGCAGTTTCACAAAAAGGACAGTTTGGGGGTTTTAGTAAAAGTGAAAAAGACAGTATAAACAAGAAAGTTACTTACCTGCGTTGTTCCCGTACATTTCAAAATGTCAGATCCAAACCCTGAAACAGGAAGAAGCCACTTCAACACAAACAACATAAACATACAAAAGAAATGTGACTCTAAACAGCTGTCAACCTAAAATGCTTTATTGTATAGAAAGTAAATGCATTTGACCGTGGAAAAGACTTATAAAACACATCATGCATACAGCCATGTCTCACATGACTACATAAGACAAAGATATGTATCAGAAGGGCATGTCTTATGGATAAAGAGATGACAAAATAATGCAATACAGTTAACAAAGGTAATCCATGCAAGTAAGTTGATCTATCCATTAATACACATCCTTTAAGTCTATAAGACACATACTTTATAGTAATCCTATCTAGTGAGCTACTAGGGAACTTACTTTGTGCTGGTGCTCAGGTCTACAGACCCAGCAGTCAGATGACTCTGCTTTTATGTAAAGCCACACCTCAGCTAGAAACAATCCAATGCTCATCATCAGGTGATGTTCACTTATCCTCTGCACAGCCTGTTTGACAAACCTGTTTGCTTGGAAGATTTCCCTCAAAGCCATTCCATGGATTTTATCTTGAAACAAACCCTGTATTTTTCTCCTCTGACGAGTGAAGAAACCTGTCTGTTTTCTTTGCAAGCCTACACACGCTCATTCACTCAGTTTTTAAGGTTTATCTTCTATTCTAGCGTTGTGATGTTTACCTGTGTAACTGCACTATCCTTTAACATTCTGGAGGTACACACACACACACACACACACACACTGTACGTAGCAATAGGCAATGAAGTTGTTTTGGAGCAAGGAAAACAAAATGAGAAATAAATACAAAAAAAGGTAAATTTTATGTTAACTTTATGTATGATCTCATAAATAACTTTGTCAAAACTTGCTTACTGTTCAGTTTCAAGTCTTGAAGGACAAGTCACATGTCAGAAGCAAATTGGAAGTCAGTTGCAAGTCTTTCAGGTCTCTGAACGTGGACTATTAAAATGGCATTGTAGTTAAGCATTTTCCTTTTGAATGTGTCAACTAGTCTTTCTGACTCAAAGCACTCCACACTACATCACAGTCACCTGATTCACACATATTCATACACTGATGAGCCGAGGCTTAGGTGCCAGCTGCTCACCAAAAACAGAAACTCATTCCCACATTGATGGAGTTGGGCATCAAACCAGTGACCTTCTGATTGATGGAAAAGTGCTCTATCCCCCAAGCCACTACCACCCCATAACCAAGGCCTAATAAGTACATAATCAAGCCATGTGGCTTTACAAGGCCCGCATGTCATTTGAGACTTGTTTCTGCGTCAGGTCAAATCTTTCGGGAGTCTCCTCTCAGTTCTCAGGTAAAGATTTGAGGGAGTCAACTCTCAATCCTTGGCAATTCTTTCAGGAGATGAGTCTAAAATCAAGTAAAGTCTTTTGTCTGAAATTTTCAAATTCTCGTTTTTTTTATTTAATCTGCAACTGTAGTAAGAACAAACTAACAACTGTTGTTTTTGACTAATCCACAGGAATATATGTATATATTTACTTTATTTTTAAATCTTATGGGGAGAGTTTACCACACCTCTATCCTCCTCCTGTGAAAAAGGTGGGGGAGGTGAATTTAAACCAGCTTTCTTATTAGCATCTGGTTACACAAAACTCTGAACAGTAGAAAATAGGAAGCACTGGCTTAACCAGTTATCCTAATACAAATGTTTTCAAACACAGGCGGTAATTGTTGCTCTGAAAATATCCACTTTGCATACCTTCTTGTTAAAAACAAACATCCCCAGTCACCACAACCACACCTTTAACTCTAACTTAAATATTCTGGTGTGTCAGAGACAGCGTTAGTGACGAGGGCAAAAAACTGAGCTGTATGACAACACTGCCACAAATCACGTGAGTCGCAGGCTCACCACTGTGTAGCAGACCTCCGAAACGGGGGTGTTGTAAACTAAGCTCTGAAAGCAGAGTCTACAATACGAGTGTAAATGTAATGTAAAGTAATAACCTCAATTTTCTAACCTCAATTTTCTAACCTCAATTTTCCTTTCTAACCTCAATTTTCTGAGATGTCAAGTTTTGAATCAGAATTGTTTTTTTTTTTGAAACATTGTGTGATATTAGTCCCATACAGAAAACTAGTACGCTAGTGTCTCTTACTCTGAAGGACTTTTTGAATCGCTGTGCTCATCTTCCCTTTTGTCTCTGTGCTTTAGAGTCTTGCCTCCAGTGTCTTCTGTGCCAGTCTGCTCCCGGTCTGCTAAAACTAAAACCTAACAGTAAAACTAACACTAATAGGCCTATATGTTGCTATGTGCAGGTGAGGTGGTGTGCTGTGAAAAAAGTGTCACTTTGTCACACAGTTTATTATTTTTATTATTTAGATTATATATTTTTATAAGTAGAAGAATTGCTTTATTTTCCAAATGTGCTGTTTGTTTGATATTTGGTTGAGCACAAACCAATGTAAAGTACATTCACCAAAGCGGATCCAGTAAAAATGATACCATAGAATTATTCTAAATGCACGTTAAGTAAGGGACAGGGATATAAGGCAACATGGACACAAATGCTTTCATAAACTTTATAAACCATCGCACATTAAGTGGGCCTCTTAGATAGCAGCATTATCACAACAGATTTGTAAAGAGAAGCTCTGGTGGAGGAGTCATCCCGGAATGTCAACATAGAAAGAAAATATAGATAAGATAGGTGATCATTTCAAGACTGAATTGGTTGTATCAGAAAAGATGTCACCCACAAAAAATAAACACTTTCCATTGATTGTCTAATGCTGTGGCACAACAGTTCCCCTCTTTCCTGAAGAGTTTAAATTATTCCTCCATCAACAAGAGCTAAGAAATGATTTAGGTAAAAGCCTTTGTGTGTCAGCTGTTGTTTTGTCTTGTTTTTTGTCTTGTTTTTTTTGTTGTTTTTTGCCTTCATGTCTTTGTAAAACATTTTCAGACAAAATTAAACATACAGTACGGAAACAAATATGATCCTAGTACATGCAGTAAAGCCACTTCAGTTTAAATTCTTCTTTGTTATGCGTGTTTTATTCCTTCCATCAAATTGGTATGTGTGTAGTAAACCTTATCTCCTCAGCACGGTGTTCAAGGTAGGCCTTCTGGAAGTGCCTCAGAGCCTGCATTACTGCTGAGGTACAATCCACATAGGTATAATCTATCATGATGTCACCTGTTTTTGT
Source organism: Micropterus dolomieu (assembly GCF_021292245.1). NCBI lineage: Eukaryota > Metazoa > Chordata > Actinopteri > Centrarchiformes > Centrarchidae > Micropterus > Micropterus dolomieu. The sequence goes on along the minus strand of NC_060156.1, from coordinate 27,889,944 downwards.
GGGAGCATGAGGGATAGAGAGAACACAGGGTGAGCATCACAATTAACAACACATGCTGTTTTAACAGGGAAACATGCGTTATTAGGTTCTTTGCCCTTTGATATTGATAACATTGCAACATATCCAGAGTACAATGAAAAATGTTTTCCAGCCTTTGAATGCTGAAAGCAGTTGATGTTTGGCTCTTTGTTTCCCTTTTTCACTTCTGCATTTGCAGGTTGACTGAACACATCTGGCAGTGAAATGCATTCTGGTGCCAACATCATACCGTCAACACCCATTGTTGACGGTATGATGTTGGCACCGGACCAACCAAACACATCAGAAGGGTTAAGCAGCTCCAGGAGTTTCCCTCCTCTCTTACACTGAAAACAATTTGGAGTGTTATTTACTTGGGAAAACCTAGGAAAGTTTTAGCACTTAGAAATTGTAAGTAAATTCTACAAGGGCGATCATCAAGTAAACTTTACTTGCAGATATAAGTTTCTTTTACTAGCAAACCACAGGTAATTTACTGATGTTTATTAATATGGTTATTGAATTTTACTCCCTCATTCATTGTAAGTTTTACCTAAACTCTGATTGCTTCAAACTGAAAAATCTCACATAAAACCAATGGCTTTTCAAGGTAATTAAATAGTTTTTCTAACATTTATTTATGGACTATATTTAAGTAACATTTACACAACATTTTACATAATCTTTCTGCAGTTTAAATTGCCTAAATTTGTTCTTAATGTTTTTGTTTACTGAAACGATGACTTTAAAAAAATTAGTCAACTGTTTAATTTAACAACCCATTTATTTTTCTTAAGTGAAAAAATGTTTTTTTCAATAAAACATTTTCCAGGAAGTTTGCATGGCAAAAACAACAAGGTAGTGTTCACCCTAAGATGATTTTTATTATTATTTACTCACCCCTTTGTCAATAGAAAGATTGGTGAAGTTTTGTTGACATCTGTGTTCTTCTGCGAGTTTGAGAGATGTTTTTTCCCACTCAACTGCAGTGAGCGGAATCTTCCAAAATACATCAATAATCAATAAAATGTCTCCATACTGTTTATCTGAGGTAATCCAAGTGTCCTGTAGCTCACACATGCCAAGACGTTTGTAAAAAAACATTACAAACTTGTGTTTTCAGCTGTGTTTGCTCTGCTGCTCTTCCCATGTGTGCTCCCTCCAACGCCGCACACAAACTTGCTTACTAGTAACTTCCAGCCAGCCCGTCCGTGTTCACGCAGCACCACAGTGGAAGCAAAGCACAGCAAACAAAACCAAAACACAATTTTGTCACGTTTTTCTCAAAACATCTAGGAATGTGTAAGCTGCAGGACACTTGGATTAGTTCAGATGAGCAGTACGGAGACATTTATTTGATTCATGACATATTTTTGGGATGTTTGAAGCCAAGTTGCCGTTCACTGCAGTTTTGTGAGAAACAAACATCTTGGCAAACTCCCGAAGAGCTTGAATGTTGACAAAACTTCAGTCCTTTCGGCATCAGGATGAGTAGATGATGACAGAAATTTCATCTTAGGGTGGCTAAAATGGTTTTGAGGTAGCTTTTTAAGGCACAAGGACAAGTTCAGGAACTGTTTGCATAGAGCATACGTAGCCTATCTTTTGGATAGGCTTTTTAACCTTAAACTCATAAAAAAAACATTTGACATGCTTCAGGAACCTTCAGTGCATCTTAAGAGACAGTCTTAATTGTTTGTTACATTTTAAAACATTTCATTTTAAAGAACAGTGCTGCCCCGAGGTTCTAAACGTCTGTTTCTGTATCATGAGTAATATCCTACAAAAAGCAGAGCATCTTGACACTAAAAAGTGCGATATTTTGCCCCTTGCTCTTTTCATGCCACACTCACATCCGTGACCCATTAAAAATGACCCCACGACCAACCAGTTGAGAACCTCTGGTTTAACTTGAAAATATGGCAGAAACTATAGTTTCATATTTGGCAAATCCACCGTCAGAGTTTCTCATGCTCAAGAGCTACAAGGAGTGTAAGCTTACACTTTAATTAATTTATAATATTTTATAACACCACTGTTTTTATATACTTTTATATCATTATCAAAGCCACTATGTTAAGGATTTGAAAAGGTCTTACTTTGGCACCAAATGGTCGTATTTAAGCAATGTGCTTTTAAAAAGCCTGCATGTAACTTGAGACTTTTTGTGACTTGTTGGTGTCAGTGTAACAGAAGCTAGCGAATTAATTAATTCATGTTTTTAGGGAGTATCAAGTCAAGTCCTTAGACAGTCACATCTCAAGTAAACTCTGTTTAGAGAAAAGTGTCAGGTCAAGTCTTTATATAGTAACATGCTAAGTGTCAAATCAAGTGTTTAGGTAGTCCCATCCTGTACTGCACCCTATTGAGAAAATGTTCCCTGTTCAGCAAATGTGTGTAATGCAGTGCCCCATGCTGGTTATATGAAAAGCAGTAGTTGTAGAGCAAGGGATTACCACACAGTCAGTTTAGCATGGTAGAGAGTGCTGTTGCCTTCCACTGCTGCAATTTTCTTTCATGAATTGTTGACTTGGACACTTTTTGTCATTAAGTATTTTATTCACCATTTTTGGCTTTCAGAAGTATATGCTTTTGTTAGTTGAAAATTGAACAATAGGTATAATTTGAAATTAGATAGCATAGCTGTGGTTAGCACAATGAGTGCAATTACCTTTCTTTCAGCTGCCTTACTTGTCTATTGGTTCTATTTTAATTTCTGTTTACCATTTGTGCTTTTGTGACTGTATGTTCATTAATGGTGCAAGAAATGTTACACATTGTTTTTAGTGGAGGACTTCACACTGTTAGCTGACTGTCTAGCTTTGAAAAACTTGCAACTCATTGTGAGGACAGTCAACGTCCTTAGTTTCAAGTCAAGTCTTTAAGGAGTCACGTCTCAAGTTAACTCTATAGGGAGTAAATTCTCAGGTGAAGTCTTTATGGATAATGTCAAAGATTGTCTTTAGGGAGTCACATCTCAAGTACCAAATCCTACCAAGTCAACAATTTAAAGACAGTGCTGTGTCATGAAAACAACTGAAATTATCATCAGTTAGAAGAGAGAATTAATTAAGATGTATAGAAAGAATCCATTCATTTCTGTTTTCACTTTAAAATTTATTACCTTAGTTCTTGACACAATGCTGTATAATCACTGAAAACGTAATGTGTGTTTTACATGTTTTAACAACAGCTTGCTTACATTTGATGGGGTCGAGAATATAAATTTTTCAAGTTAATTTGTGATTTTTGCGTAAGGTAGTAAGTATGAGGGTTTCCCGGTGGTAACTTGTGTTGTTTCTTTTCTCATCCAGGAATCTTGATCTAATCAGAGTCACTGCTACAGGAGCTGCTGGAGGACTACAGCAGGGATGAACAGGAAAGAAAAAAACAAACAAAATGATTCAATCAGCAATGACAGCTTATCACTCTTTGAATGAGTTTTATTCCTCCATAAATAACCTTTAAAAACATTAGATCAAACCTGTGATCAGTTTTCATTAGGATGGATGGCACAAACATTTTATGCTTCATGTTTCTCTGAACTCTGAACAAAATCCACTTTCGGTTGTGAATAAACTGAACAATGCATTGTTGAAACTTACACCGTGACAGTCCTTCTCCTTCTTGTGACATTTGCCATGCTCGTGGCCAAGCTTGTGCTTGTGCCTGCGCTTGTTCCCATGCCCATGTTCATGCCCATGTCCATGCCCATGTCCATGCCCATGTTCATGCCCATGTTCATGCCCATGTTCATGCCCATGTCCATGCCCATGTTCATGCCCATGTCCATGTCCATGTTCATGCCCATGTCCATGCCCATGTCCATGCCCATGTCCATGTTCATGCCCATGTCCATGCCCATGTTCATGCCCATGTCCATGCCCATGTCCATGCCCATGTCCATGTTCATGCCCATGTCCATGCCCATGTTCATGCCCATGCCCATGCCTATGTTCATGCCCATGTCCATGCCCATGTTCATGCCCATGTCCATGCACATGTTCATGCCCATGTTTATGGTCCTGTTCGTGTTCATGTTCATGGCCATCACCATGTCCGTGTCCTTCTGTAATTAGTTATACAAATATTTGGTAAATATAAATGTCAAGTATGTTATCAGCCAATACATTCAATACACTTGGAAAAAGAGGTCGGGATGAACCAAAAGCATCTGTGGTATTTACCTTTCTTGTGTTTAAACATTTCAAAAGCACTTCAAAACCTAACATTGAAGAAAATAAAATTTGTTAATGATATAATAGACACAGATCCGCAGTGAGCAAATAAAAGTCACAAAGTATAACAAAACACCTGAGATGGCAATGAACTTTAACATTCAAATTAGGCAAATGCAACTGCAAGGCGTGTTAAGGTGCTATGTACAACAATTCAAAATTATACCAACAACGACCATGACCCCTGCACATATATGCTCTTTCCATATTTTAAGTTAGAGAGCTACAGATGATCAGCAGAGTTGTCCAGGTGAACTTACCGTGTGCAAGAAAACAGATCTACAGATGCAGAGTTACCCGCTGCTCCTTTTATGTGAAGCCACGCCTCGTCCTGGATCAGTTCATCAGGGGCAGTGCCTGCAATGTCATGAGAAACATGTTTGTTTTGTGAGGATACAGTATATGAGAGGTTGTGCAGTTAACCTGTAGAATACCCTACGTGTATATGTTGCTATGTACACTAAAAGAATACAGCACATTTGTTATTATGTTATTTGTGATGGTGTTGTGAACATTGCAAGATTGTTGCACACCATGTAATTCCTTCGTCTCTGCTCAACAACAAACAAAAACAAACCCGTTTTCAGGAAACATTTTCCTCAAAGCTAATCAGCGTGATGGTATCAGTAAACAAAACCCGTATTTTCTCCTATGACAAGTGAAGAATGCTTTCTGTTTTCTTTGCAAACCTACACACGCAAATGGCTTATTCACTTACTTTTGAAAGTTTATCGTCTATGTCGGCTTTGTGAAGCTTATCAGTGTACCTGAACTCTCCTTTAACATTTTGTATCACACACATACTGGACAACATAGTAAGAGGCAATGATGCTGTTAAATAATGAACAAATACTATAATTTTCTTTTATATTAACTCATTCTCATAAAAAGAAATTGTGTTCAAATTTGACTTGTAAAACCTAGTTGTTCAGTCTCAAGTCTTGAAGGACAAGTCACGTCTTCATGAGCAAATTGCAAGACAGCTGCAATTCTTTCAGGTCTCTGAATGTGGACAATTAAAACAGCAAATGGCAAAATTTTAACTTCTTTCTTTTGACTGTGTTAATAATAATGATAAAAACATTTTATTTGATGGTGCCTTTCATGACACTCAAGGTCGCCTTAAATAATAAAATACAACAAGCAGCAATAATACATAGCATTATTAAAAGTGCATCAAAAAACAAACAAAAAAGTAAAAGTAAGACATCAACAATCAAAAGGAAATCAGTATTGCACATTATTACAGATAGTATGGTGGTTTGAAAAGATGTTACAGTTCTGGTGTGGTGGGTGTGGGTTTTGAGTGTTTCCTGTTTTAGTTTGTAGATGCCTGCCTTCAGTGTCATTGTTGTTTTTTACTTCCTGTGGTTGTGGTCTCTCTGATTTAGTGTTTTCACCTGTGTATGATTAGTTTCTTCCTCACTGTATTTAAGTGGTTTGCTTCCTTCACTCAGTGCTGGTTCATTGTTTGTCAGATCCTTGTCTCTCTCAAGCTTTTTCCAAACCTCAGTCCCTCAGCTGGCTAGCCACCTGCCTGTTTCCCGGCCCACTGGCCCTGAGCTCCGGCGTCCTAGCCTCCACATGCCTGATTCCCGGCCTGCTAGCACCCAGCCTGCTAGCCTCCTGGTTGGTAGCCTTTTTCTGTCTGCCCCTGTGCCAGCTAGTGCCTCTGCAACTGGCCTCTTGCCTGCCTGCGTGTCTGTTTCCCCTTCTGTGAAGTACTCTGGAGGGCGATGTGGACGTGGTCGCTGACAAGTCAGGTCAAGTCTTTAGGGGGTCACATCTCAGGTTTAGAGTCAAGTGTTTAGGGAGTAAAGTCTCTGGTCAAGTATTAACTGAAAAAGTCTCAGGTCAAGTCAATTCTCAAACTGTTAGACTTAAGTCAAGTGTTTAGGGGGTGGAGTCTAAAATCAAGTCATTACGGAGTCATATCTCAAGTTTCAAGTGAAGTCTATAGGGAGTCAAGTATGGGTCTAAAATCAGATCTTTAGGGTCACAATTCAAGTCAAGTCTCAAGTCAGGTCTTAAAGGAGTCTCGATTCTCAGGTCAAAATTTGTGGGATTCAAGTCTTAGGTCAAGTCTTTAGAAAAATAAAATATCGAATCTAGTCAAGGTAGAGTCAGAGAGTGCGGGAGGAAATACAACACAGTAGCACAATGCAAGCTCCACATAGAGATGTAAAACGATAATGGTAATTATTCAAATATCAATAAAAACACCTGCAGAAAACCACTGAAGGACAAAGGAGAGAAACGAGTAAGCACAAAACTTAGTCAAGTTAGTAACATGCATTAATGGGATAAGAATGCATACAGATGGAAAGGGAGGAGAGGAGAGAGAAGCTCAGTGCATCTTGGGAAGTCTCCAGGTAGTCTAGGCCTGTAGCAGCATAAGGGATAGTTCAGGGACCGTATTTGTTGCGCTGCTCAGAATTACTCATAAGAACACTGCTAAGAATTGACTTAAGAGTAAAAAAAAATCTTTGCCCAAAGCTGTGCTTAAAAGTTAGTTATCAAGTATCTCAGTCCTAATTTAAGTGAAGTGTTGGACTAAATCTTAAGTGTCAGTCTTAGAGCTGATTTCACAAGTGAAAACATTATGGTATACACATGGGAAATGAAAAAAAGTTGATCCCATTCTACCTTTGGAGACTCTAGGAACCACAAGTAACCCTACATGCTGGGAGAACAGTGTTCTAGTGGCATAATGAGACACTATGAGCTCTTTCAGAAATGATGATGCCTGACCATTAGGGGCTTTGTAAATGAGGAGGAGGATTTTAAATTATATTCTGGATTTCACAGGGAGTCAATGTAGAGAAGCGAATATGGGAGAAATATTATGTATTTTCCTAGTTGTTGTAAGTACACTTATTTGGGCAGCCTGCAGGAACTGCAATAACCCAGCCTAGAAAAAACAAATGGAGGGCTACTTTTTCTGCATCGTTTTGAGACAGGATATGCCTGATATTTGTAATAAGTAGGTGAAAAAGGCAGTCCTTGAAGTTTGTTTAATGTGATTGTTAAATGACACAGGCTAATCAAAGATAATTTAGAGATTCCGTATGGTGGAGCTGGAGGCCAGGGCAATGCCATCTAGCAACCAAATGAACTGTTGTTGATTTGCAACATGTTCTGTGTACCGCAAAGTTTATATATATACACTGATGTGCTCTGTGTAGCTGAAAAATGCAATGAGCACCAGCCACTGCTTTCTTTTTAACCTGGTGAATGTAAGTAGTTCAGTGGTGTTATTTTTATTAGACGAAGTGCTCTGTCACATGATGCTCTGTATTTGTATAGCGCCTTTCTAGTCTTTTTCGACCACTCAAAGCGCTTTTACACACTGAGCCTATGTGCTCAAACAGAAACTATCATTCATACACATTCGTACACTGGAACAGCCGCCAGGTGCAATTCGGGGTTCATCTTGCCCAAGGACACTTCGACATGCAGCCTGGGGGAGCTGGGATTGAACCCCCGACCTTCCGACTAATGGCCAACCCGCTCTAACTCCTGAGCCACAGCCACCCCTGTTTTATGCTGCTTTTAAACTTTTTTATATTTCCTTGTTGCTTTTATGTTGTATGTAAAGCAGTTTGGATTTCCTTGTTGTTAAAATGTGCTATACAAATAAACTTGCCTTGCCTAGAGTAACTATATCTTTTAGATAATGAGTTTTGGAGGTGTTTGGGTCCAAGCACAATAACTTCAGATTTGTTTATGGAGTACAAGCGTAGTAAAGACCAATCCAATAGTTGCTTTTGACTGATCCACAGGAACATTTGAATATATGTGTAGATTTTTATCTGTAAGGTGGAGGAGGTGAATAAAACCGGCTTCCTTATCAGCATCTGGCCACGCTTAATTCTGTACAAACAGTAGAAAGCACTGGCTTTACCAGTTAGTTTTGTCTTGTATGCCTGTTTTCAAACATTGTTGCTATGACTGAAAAGATCTTTTAGTCAATAAAACATCTCCAAACATCAATCACAACCACATTTTTAGCGCCACTTACAAAATAAGTTGTTTCAGAGACTGATGGATTATGGCAGTCAGCAGAGTTTGCAGATATCTTTTTGCCGATGCAGAGGTGTAAAAAAAAGAACAGTAAAACTAATACCAATACGTGTTGCTATGTGCAGGGGAGGTGGTGCAGGCTGTGAAAAAATGTGTCTGCTTTGCCAACTTTCTCACTCTGATAAAGGTTAAACCATCATGGGTCGTCACTGTCTATGTACTGAGTGTTTCAAAGGCAGTTAATGTGTTCACCATGTGAAGGTCAATTTCTCACATTATTGCAAGCACAAACATTTGGTCTCATTAACAAAACATGTTTTTTTCATTGCTTGTTTTAATTATTTTTCTAAATAGAAGAATTGCTTTAATTTCCATATGTGCTCTCTGTTTGATATTTGGCAGAGCACCAACCAATGTAAAGTACATTCATCAAATACACATTCAGTCGTGATAACACCAACGAAAAATTATTCATTATAAATGGACATGTTAAGTGAGGGACAGGGATATAAGGCAACATGGACATAAATGCTTTTATACAATTTATAAACCAGCGCACATTAACTGGGCGTCTTGGATAGCAGCAGATTATCACAACAGATCTGTAAAGATAAGCTCTGGTAGAGGAGTCATCCTGGAATGTCAACATAGAAATAAAATTCTAAGAATAAAATGCGTTACTTTATCTGATGGATTCAACACAGATGAAGTGTTAATTTGTCCATAGTGTAGCTACACACAGACACAGAAATGATGCATCATTTGAAGACTGAATTAACACTTGATAATCCGTCAGGGCAGTTGTGGTCGTGTCAGAAAAGATGTCACCCACAAAAGAATATACACTTTCCATTGATTGTCTGAATGCTGTTGAAGACATTATGTTTCTTCGTCCTGGAAGATAGTCAGATGAACTATGACCTTTTAAAGGTCTTCACAGCTTGATCTTCCCAGCCAATGGATTGCTGGGGTAAAGTGTTGAGAAGCGGCCAAGGGTCCAGACTGGGAAGATGTTTCTGTAGGAGGTGTAGCTTATAGCACAGCTCTTGTTGAACACACCTGCAATATTCTCCTGAGGAGGGGAAGAACAGAACAACACATGTCAAAGCTCACATTATATATTTTACTGCTATTGGACTCATTTGTTTTTGTTGTAATAATGGTAGTTTAAAGTAAGCCTAATTAGAGTATAAGACATGGTATTAATAAAATATATGAGACTTACCTGTGGCCAGTCACCGTTAGGCAGCTGCTTGTCAATCAGCAGCTGTACTCCTTTCTCAATGGCCCCCTTGTCAGGATGCCTGGGTATGTACACAAATAGATTTGAGTGTTCAAGTCAACAACTGGAAGTTCCTTTTGTAGTCATGTGTACTGAAACATGAAACACAGCATTGTATGCATGCATGCAATCAAAGGCAACAGCAACTAAAGACATAAATTCATGACACAACTAAAATCAACAGGAGAGCTTCATTCTAACCTAGACCACCTATGCTCTTTTGCATCAGCAGTTCTCTCAGGTCTCATTGTAATGTAGCACAAATGCCAAGCTTCTGAGCTGAACACTGTTTTACCTGACAGCCATGAGGCCCAACAAAGCCCAGCAGGTGTTGTGGATCTGAGCCGTGCTGCTCTGGATGTAGCGCCGGTACTCGCATGACTCAAAGTCCTCCCCCCAGCCTCCATCTGACATCTGCATGTCCAACAGGAACTGACACGCTTTCTGCACCTCTGCACACACATACCTGTTAACAGAGGCACAGCAATGTAATTAAGTATGTAAGCTAGGGGTCCATGGATGTCCTGTGTGGTTTGGCATGTTAAGGAGTACATGGTGTAATGTCTGTCTTTGGAACTCTTACTCGTCCTTGTAGATGTGCCCCATACATGCAAAGGCTTCAAGGCCAAACCATGTTCCATATGTGAAGCACACTCCCCAGGACCTGAGCACAAGCACAAAAGGAGTATTTTTAATTTAACATGAGCTGTCCATTAGGTAGGATATCAGATATTTAAAAAGCAAGTGTAGTCTCACCCTTCCCAGGATCCGTCAGGCCTCTGCACCCTCCTGCAGTACTCCAGCCCGTCTCGTAGAGTCGAGCTGGAAAAGGAATCAACAAACCCATAAACAGAAAACCTTCCCCTCTTCCCTGAAGAGTTTAAAATATCCCCCCCCCCCCAGTGTGTGTCAGCTGTTTTTTGTGAATTGCTCTGCCTTCATGTCTTTAAAAAAATAAAATCAGACTAAATGCAACACTCAGGGTGACAACAAATATAAACTTGGGACATACATTAAAGCCACTTCAGTCTGAAATTTGTTGAGGGTAATTCATGTTTTAATTATTCCATCAGATTGGTCAGCCGTTTGTGTCATTCAGTAATTCTAACCAATATGTGTGCAGAAATAAATGTGTGGGTGTGTAGTGTACCTTATCTCCTCAGCACGGTGTTCAGGGTAGGCCCTCTGGAAGTGCCTCAGAGCCTGCATTACTGCTGAGGTACACTCCACATAGGTATAATCTATCATGATGTCACCTGTTTGTGAGGGATAGAGCGATACAGGGTTACTAATATCACATCACAATTAACAACAAATACTGCATTCTGTTTTTAACAGGGAAACATGTCATTATTAGGCTATTTGCCCTTTTATATTGAAAAGGTCATAATATTGCATTTTGCAGCCTTTGAATGTTGATAGGAGAAAGGAATGTCATGTTGATATCTGCTCATTGTTTTTCTTTTTTACATCTGCATGTGCAGGTTGAATAACACTGCTGGCAGTGAACTGAGGTCAGGTACAATCAACAACCAACTGATATGATGGCAGTGAAGTGCTATGAAAGGGTGTAGGCAGTATGATGTTGGTACCAGACCTACCAAACACCTCAGAGGGGTTAAGCAGCTCCAGGAGTTTCCCTCCTCTCTTAGTTTCATATGTGGCAAATCCACCGTCAGAGTTTCTCATGCTCAGGAGCTACAAGGAGAAGACAGACACATGGGGAAAGAGCTGTAATGCTGAAAGACTAAAGTAGCAGAAGCACATGTGTAGAAGGAGAAAGAAATTAGTCATGGGAGTACAAAAGTTCAAAAAAGGTCAATTAGTCTTCCAGTCCTTTACTCACTGCAGACTCACCACTTGGACAGCATCATATAGGCGCTCTGAGGAGACAGGCTGGCCAATGGAGGGACAGAGCTCATGCAGCAGCATCACTGACTTCAGGCCCTCCGCTGTGCAGTCAGCCACGATCCAACCACAGTCGCGGGTGCTGAAGGGGAAACCTCCCTGACAAAAAAAGAACGGCTTCCTTTCAATGCCTTCCAAAGGCATTTGATCCATTTTTTCAACAATATTTGTCCGTTTATTCAACAATATTTGTGCCTGTTGTGTGATATCAGTTTCACCTTGTTCATTTGTCTGTAGTACTTCTGGTACTCGGGAGGATTCTCAGGTATCTGTTAGAGTCGAAAAGTCAGGCATAAGAAATCCCTTTTATCAAAGCAGTTCAGATTTCACTGTTCTGATCTGTAGCACACCTGGCTGTTTTCAGTACTGATTAAAAAACACTGCCAAACACTTTAAACCAGTAGAATATTAAGATATGTGTTTTATTCCTGCAAGATAATGAAAACCGTGTAACTGAGATGTTGGAGGTACCTGTGTGATGGTGAGAAACTGATGGGCATCTCGGAGGCACTTGGCTAGCCTTGGGTTATCCTGGGCTCTTGCCTGAAAGACCCCAACAAACACCATATTGTAACCAGCTAGATGCTCTTTTCTTCTTGTTTGTTGCCTGTTTCACATCTTATCTGAGGACAACAATTTGCTATTGGAACTTTTACATATTGGAAAGCTGATGTCATATGTGGGGTCCCTCAGGGCTCAATATTGGGTCCACTGTATTTCAGTTAATACATATTGCAGCTACTTGTTGCCTTTCTACTTCAACTACAACTAAAACAGCATCATAGACAAGTCAGAATTCTGGGTGTTATCCTTGATTGTGAAACATTACAACAACAACTTTTTATCATCTTAAAAACATATCTAGAATCACATTCTTTTTGTCTCAGGCTGACGCAGAATAACTTGTACATACATATACAGTATCTGTTGTTGGATGTATTACTGCAAAGCTCTCCTAACTAGTCTGCCTGAAAAGATTGTTGGCCGACTACAGCTAACACAAACTGCAGCAGCCAGAGTCAGAAAGAAAGAACAAATCCTGAACTTGCTCGCTTGCATTAATAACAATAATGGAGGACAGTTATGTAGTGTTTTGATCTTTCATCTTGATACAGCACATTGCGCTGCCACTTTTGCGTTACCTCAAGGAAAGCCTGTACAGCAAAGCAAGTATCCCAGAGTTGAGATCCATTGGTCCCCTGTGCACCACAAAAAGGACAAAGTAGGCAAACACTCAAGGTAAATTTGAACTCACTGAGTGTAATGAAGCTCTTATTGCAGGACATAATATATGTACAAAATGTAAGTATGAAACCAGCAAGTAGGCTAAAAGAATAAAGGTGAAAAGTTAATTTAGTTTTAAGGTAGTTTTCAGTCCACACATCAATTTTCTAGGGAGCCTTTGAGACAACCCTACGATTCAACTTTGTATAGCTTCAAAACTACTACTACATCTCAACTTACTCAACACTCAACATACAAAACGAGCAGAGAACTAATTCTCACCTGCATTTTCATGCCATCTAATCCCAACCTGGAACACAGAATGTACTGTCAGTTTATCAGCTATATACTTTCTTACACATCTTTGGTTAAGGATTTATTAGTACTGAACGGTTTTCAACATTATACTACTATAATATATGTCAGAATATCCAGCAAGTACTTGACAAGAGTTTTTTCTGAACACCTAATTCTGATCAGTGAAAAAAAGAAAAAAAAAAAAGTTTGTTTTGTTTTTGATATAGCTCGGCTGACTAACCAGAGGTAGTCTGGGATCCTGGACACATGCTCCTGAAAGGCCGGAGAGGAGGGACCATCCACATACCAGCGAACCAGCATGTTGATAGTCTTAGAGATCTGAGGAGAAATAGTACTTTGTGTGTACACCTTCTCTTTCTATTCCATGGTCAGATTAAATAGGATGATTTAAAAACCTATGGAAATAAGTTGTAGCCAAACTCTGTTCATTCTCTGTCGTATTGATATCTGTGATTTTAGTCTCTGTATGTAGTACCGGTCCAATGCTGATACATTTAGTGAAGCGGTCATCAGCCAGGATGTGTTCATACAGTTCTTTGACAGCCCTTCCTCTCAGTGTGGTGCTGTGGTGGGCTTCGTACACATTCATCACCACTGCAGGGCGACAAAACAGAGTCACGAGGTTAGGGGAGTCATTCACAGAGATTGCATAAAAACATCCTGTAGCCCAAGATATGCTTAATGTTTTTATTTTATTTAGTATGTCTCACTTGAGTTCCTGTTGGTGAGCGCATTGCTTCATAACTATTTCAAAATTAATAACTAGAGGTGTGATAATACACTTACAGCTTAAATGATGAGTCACGATATTGGGACAAGGCAAGATTTTAACACTATTTTTTAAGAATTCTTCAATGATGAAATATATGAACATTTTGAGCATTAAGTTAGTCAGCACACACGCAGGCATGATCTAGTCTTCCCTCCTCTCTAGTGTCTTTGTTTGGGGAAATATAATAAATACTGGACACTTAAATACCCTAATGTGCATGTGGCACCTTTTCACCTCAACAATAAATTAATTTATTTTAATTCAGTTAGAAACTCCTGTTTCAGCAGCTTTTCTGTTTAAAACTTTCTGCACATTCAGAATCTCTCCCACATATCTGTGTTCTCTGACATGTCCAGAAAAACATTGTCCCATTTTTATCTCGTCACACCCCGAGTAATAACATGATAAAAAACATTTGTTGATATTGGTCATTATGTGCTGCCCGTTTTACAGCAACATGCTTCTGTAGGTGGTAATTTATCACACAGTGTGCTGTGTGAATACTTACTGTAAGCGACATTGAGCAGTGTGCTGTGAGGCGTATACATGTCACATGCTGCCACGTTGTTCCTCTGATCAGGCCAGTTAATGGTTGCATAGTCCTGGACATAAAGCTCCTAGAATCCAAAGAACATGACAATACTTGGTTATGCAAAAGCATAAATATAGTTTGTGATTTGGTGTTCAGTCCAAGACTGTTGAAATAAAAGAAAAACTGCATTAGGTGCTCCCTCTACGTAGTTTAAAGGTGGTCTAAAAATTTTGAAATGGCTGATTTTGTTGCCATCACTTTTTGTAAGCATTTCTTAAAACTGTTCTGAAAAAGAGCTTGCAGCAAGAAATGTTAACTAACAAATTAAAATGTTCTGAGAAAGGCTTATTTGTATAATACGAAAACATGCAATGCAATTTAAATATAGAAGAAACAAATGTAAAAGTAATTTAAGCTAAAAAATAAAACCAAGCTGCTGATTACTGCATTATATTCTGTAATATTTTAATATTTATTAATAGTCACCTGCCAGCTGAATTTCTATTTATATAAATAAAGACATTTCCACCATGAATTGGAGCAGAAAATGTCTCCAGAATGCAGGAAAGTGGAAGTGTTTAATGCTCAAAATCTTCTTATTTCTACAAAATCTCCTCATCTTGTTTTTGACCATCGTCAAGTCTTGTGACACACTTGTGTCATCATGCCCCTAAGCCTTTATGTCCCCACCACTTTTCAACTCAAAGTGACACCCTTGGATCACACAAAAGGAAGATTCTACTCCTGAATAAATGAGTGGAGAAATATAATGAATGCAGATGCTTCCATACAGGACACAGAATCACTGAATGGTTTGATAAAAAGTACTGTAATTTTTAATTAAATACCTTTTTAAAACCTAAACAATGCTTTGTTAATTACCAAGGCAGCACATTTTTCCAGTAGAAAACTTTACAGTTGTAGTGTTAACTCAAGAAATCTTATGACTGAACAAAGATGTTCTTGACCTTTAACTCTGTCAGCATCCGACAGAAAAATTTAATCAATTATTAAATAAATGAAATCAACAGAAAAGTAATTGGCAACAATTTTACATTTTACATTTCATATTACAATCAATTCAACATTTAAGTCATTTGATGTGGAATTGAATGCCAAACATTTGCTGGTTTAGCTTCTGCTTTTCTCTTATTTGAAACCCATCTTTGGGTAATCTCCAGACATCCCCTTGGACTCTAAAAACCTGTGAGGCATTCTTACTTTTTCTCTGACATGTCATAGTCTTAACAGTCAATCAATTGATAAGAAATATCGGTGACAGATTTACTGAAATTAATGATAAGTGAAAATAATTGTTAGGTGGAGCTCTGAACTTTAATTATGTCTTAATATTAGAACATATCATCCTCACAGCAAACAACAAGACAGGAACGTACTGCCCACTACCAAACTAACTGCCAAACTTCAAAGCTTATCACGCCCATTGTGTTCCAGCACCTGTCTGAGGCTGAGAACCAGGGAGTCTTCCTCTGCAGCCAGTCTGACAGCGTAACAATAACTCATGGGGAGGTAGACCTGGCGGCAGTGGCACCACAGGGTAGAGGGGTGGGCTGGCATCCAAGTGGGGAACAGCCTGGAACAAACAAAAATACATCCATCAACCCCCAAATTCACACAGAGAAAAACACATTTCCTGTCCTGTTTGCCCTGTGGCAAAGACAGATGCTCCGTGATACCAGTTGACATAACATAAACAACAGTGATTCAGTCTGTTCTCACTTCAGGACAGGGCTGTATCCAGGGTTTAAAATTAGTGAGGTCCGGATTTTCATTTAAAAAAAAAAATTGGTAATAGGTAATTATGGTAATATGTGGGCATGTGTGCGCGCAGTGAAGGCTTAAAACGCGCAGTGGACAAAGCACTGTTTGGTTGATGCTCACACTACAGACATGGTCTTTCTCCCCACTGCTTGGCTCACTGAAATTGCATAAAATAAGAGACGCAGACATACAAGCTCAGGTAGTGCAAAATCTGGATATACTAATCTTCACAACATGCATTAGGCTAAATGTAACTAAAACTACTTATTTTCTCATATTTACCCCACCTCTACTGGCCCTTGTAGCTTTCCAGGTGGTTTCTTTTTTGTGTTGAATTGAAAAGTGTTTTCTTTGACGATGTATTTTAATGATTAGAGAGGCTGCTGTCGGTCATTTAAGCATTTCCATGCGCACAGTTAGGTCACAGCCAATACCGTGGGACATTTATGCAGCAAAAACAAAAACCTGTAGTTAAAAATTTAACAGGGCAGGACAAAGGAAACAGAAGTCAACTTGCTGCCTGTGAAATGTTGAGATGCTCTTATGGAGCTCAGAATTTATCAAGAGGATGACTGCTTTACTCCAGACAGTTTCACTGGATGAACCTGGACTGTGTGTGTGATAGTTTGTGGATGTGGAGAAGAACACAGCACATTACTTAACATTACATTCTGACTCTCTCTTACACTCTCTTATTGGGGAGACGCTTCATCCTATTTCACCCACCCTGAAATTCACAAAACGTACGGGCCAAAACTCTGCCCGCAAACAGAGGAGCTTCCCCAGGTCTGACACTGATGGGGAAACAGTTTTTCAACTTGAAAAGAGGCTTGCTCTGGAATAATCAGCTGCACCTGCATGGTTCTAAAGCCTTCATTTAAGTTGATAGTGTTGATTGTGTTTTTTATTAATAGGCCTACATATAATTACGGAGGTCCGGAGCTTGGTGACCTCATAGCTGGTTACGGCCATGTTTCCGGAAACTTTTTTAAAGGTACTGTTCTAAACATTTGATGTCTGGTCTTAAAACATTCTGCACTAGGCAGTGATACCATTTACAGTTCCAGCTGCAGCACCAGCAGTTTGCAAGGAAGACAGAAGTGGGCGGTTATCATGAACAAGCTAAGATAGTGGATAGTGTGCACATCCAAGCATTGAGTTGAGTACAAGTGTAGGAAAAAAAAAAAAACATAGAAAGAAAAAGCTGAGGAGGATGTTCAGTTGGGAGCTTTTTGTACACATGGATGTTTGTCTGATGAAGACACTGCTGGCTGAAACGTGCCTCCTGGGAGATTGCAGCTTGCAGTGTGCAGGCAACCTCTCATTTTCCTTGTCAGCATGAGCAGCAATAGCCACCATGGCTGAACAAACAAAGAATAGAGCGCCACCTACAGAAAGTTCATTGAGAGAAAGTGCAAGACAAAAGCGATCACAGTTTCATCCTAATATCATAATGAGGTACAAAAGTTAAAGTAATCCCACTGAGATCCTTAAGCTTTTTGGGTGTAACGTTACTTAAAGCATTGTTAAAGAAATATTGTGAGGCAGGTTGAGGTGTGATGTAAAAGTTTCAGAGACTGATGAAGACTTAACAAAGCATGGTTGACTGGGCCCGGCTGAGGAGATACAGTGCCAGCATGCAACATGTGAACACGTCAAATGCCAACACCAAATCTGAAGGATCAAATCTTTTGGTCCCTTTTATGTTTCTGTCTTCCCCCTAGTGCCTGTAGGTTTCTCTATTAGGTCATCTTTCTGATGTTTAGACTTCGTCATATTAGAATCTATTCTATCCATGAGTTGTACTCTAATCCGTGGAGCCAGTGAGTTCTTGTAAACACTCTTGTAGGACTCAACCTTGTAAGATTCCCAGAGAACACTGATATCTGCCAGCCTGACGCCTGAGCTACTGCTTCTACCTTATCAGTCTAGCTGTCGTCTCCCCAACAAGGACAATTACATGAGAGAAATAACTAGAGCTGGAAGGTCTTGTGGGGGTCAGCTAATGACTCTAGACCTGTCTTACCTTTCCCTGTTACATCAATTAAGCCCCCTGAGAATACTGTATAACAAGCATGACTGATGGGTAGAAGAGGACAAAATGGGATGTTGGGATGGGATGGAAGAACGTCCAACTTACCACATCTCTGGTAGCAGTGTGTTCATTCCCTCCCAACTGTAGACATTTAAAATGGCCAACCAGAATTTACCCCATGAGGGAATCCCCACAGCGCCGCCTATACAAACACAAAAAACACAGACAGCTATAGTATGAAGCCACAAATAACTGACATGTTTATTGCGATAAGCACTGACTATAGCTCACATCACCTTTTTAATTTACAAGAAATATGCCTTTACGAAACACAAAGGGGTAACATATTCCCCATAAAAACTGTTTTCAGATTTGGACGTTTTGGGATGGCAGTGTGTTTGGATACCTGTGTGCTCTCAGTACACAAAGATGATCAGTAATCAGCGCTATTTCTATCAATATATATTACTGCGTGTGACTGACTGCAGATTTAATTTGTTCCTTCCCACCTTTGCTGTGCAGGTTATTCCTGGCTCGAACCACATCTGGATCATCAGGATCTACTCCCAGGATCCTTAATGAGGTGTAGCTCAGCGCTGTGCCAAAGACGGTAGACTTATCTTCAATATGTCTGAAGAAAAACAAAATACATCCACTATGCTGCCACAATCAATATTCCAGACAGTCTTACCCTTTGAGTTTTAGGATGTCTCTCCTGTAATTATTTCAGTGGGGAAGAATGGACACGTCTACTAAGTACTACACCAGTAGTAGTAGATGCTTCTATCATTACATTACATCTGACTAAAAACACAGACCCTATCATTTCTGGATTATGATGATGACAAAATTATGCTTGTACAGCTGTCAGAGGTATGGACATTTTTCCATGTTTGGAGGTTGCCTTTGCTGAAATGACACTTTGCAAACCGTACGTGTTGCCTGTTACAGTGACCTTACTCAGAAGTACTAAAGACATGAACTCCTCTTACAGTAGAAGCACATTAGTGATATGACATGCGTGGATATCAAAAGACAAAAAAAGTGTGCGGTTGACTTACAGACCCCAGCCTCCGTCTGGCAGCTGGACGGAGCGCAGGTACCTCACCATCTCTTTCTTCCAGGCCTCGGCCAGAGGGATCTTAGCCACATGGCATGTGATCAGGAGCCCTGAAGCACAGAACCGAACACCCATGCAGTGAGACACAGACGCACATGTGCCAACTGATTCCTTGTCTGTTTAGTGTAACAGCCCCGCCTGAAAGTCCTCTTTTCACCATCATCTGTTTTCCCACACCACCTTTATCAATCAAATTTAGCAAACAGATGTAAATGATGGTTGAAGATGGCTGATACGCTGTTGAGCTTTCATTAAAAACTATGCACAAATCGAAAACAAAAATCCAACACCGCTTTTCAGCTGCTGCACTTAGCCAACTTTGCACACTGATCTCCACACGGTGACGAGAGGTGATTTCTTTTGCAAAATGTGGTCCATCGTTTCACCTGATGTCACCTGATTAGAGCAGAGTGCATTTACAGGTGTCAGATATATAAAAGACACAGACGGGAAGGATTTGGCTCTACCTGGGAGCAGGAAGAGGGGTCCGCCGTAGTCCCCTGCCCAGTGACCGTCCTCGGCCTGGAGGTGGCTGTAGAAGTGCATACCTTTCAGAGCTGCATCTACAGCTGTGTGGGCAGCTGGAGAGCCAGGCACAAACTTACTCTGTGGAGAGAATTGGTGATTAGAAATGAACACCAGACAAATGTTAGACATTTCAGGGGTTTACCAGCCACACAACTAAAAATATCTATTCTATCTATGTTTATATATAAGAATATATAAGACATATCCAGGGCTACAACTAAAATCTTTCACTATTCACTTTATAGTAACTATACACTCCATTGTTTAGCATATATTATACAGTCATCTCAAATGAACCCAGAGCGTGAATAAGCAACGATCACAAGCCAGGTGATTTTTTTGGCCATTTGAAGCAAAACCTACCGTGTCCAAGCCTAGAGAATGGGCTTCCAGCATGGTCTGCTCCCTGTCTGGGCTGTCCTGATCTTCCACGTAGCGCCAGGTCTGCCTGCCCTCGACATTCGTCAGCCTCCAGCGGCTCATGTCTGTGGCTGGCTCTGTCCTGTACGGCCCGCCTCGCCTCCGCAAGTGCCTGGCAGACACAGCAAGTTTTCCAATGTTAGATCATCTGATTATTCAGTATACTATTGGATTCTTGAACGTATCATATTTCGCAGTATACGTAGGCTACCATAAAATCTCACAAACTAGAAATATTCAGGAGTCGCCCCCCCTAACTAACCTCCATCATCATCCTGTGCACTGTGTCTGCTGTGTAAGCCTTCAGGTTTCTGAGACCTAAAGTAGGAACTCAACATCAAATCGACAAAGTCATCAAAGGCCCAGCCCAGGATGTACTTCCTGCGTCAGCTCAATTTGCCAAAGAAGCTGCTGATCCAGTTCTGATCAAAATACAAATATCGGGTCTGACCTCTGCACATCCACCACAGTCTGGTTCGGATCGGCCACCAAACAAGACAGGAGCAGACTACAATGGACAATCAGGACTGCAGAGAAAATCACTGGCGCCATACGGCCCTCCATTCAGGACATATACATGTCCAGAGTCAGGAAACGGGCTGGAACCATCACTGCAGACCGTTACACCCTGGACACAACCTGTTCCAACTTTTCCCCACTGGTAGGTGCTATAAGGCCACTGTAGGCTACGCCAGAAGAACCACAAGAACTGTTTCTTCTTACAGGCCATTACTCTGAACAGTTAACATCAGTGGTATTTTTTATATTTTTAGATGACATACGTAGCTATTTTAACATACATATCAATGTGTTCACATGTATATATGCATATGCTGTGCATATCCACCTACACCTACATATAAAAGCAACCTGTTACATTAATCATTTGATGTTTAGGCTATTCCAGCAATATCTGCACTCTGCACTATTGTATTCTTGTTTACAATATACAGAATCATTCTGCCTTGTATATACTTTTTATATGTTGTTGTTCATTGTTGTATGGTTACTTATACATACAGACCCAATTTTTATTTTTATTCATAGTATTTCACCAACTTGTATGTACATAATAGCTAATACTGTTTGTTTACCTTTATTGTCCTTGTTTCTTAGTTGTATTTCTAAATACAGTGAGAGCGACAACAAAAAAAGTCAAGATCAAATTCCCTGTATGTATAGCCTGTCCACAATAAGGCAGTTTCTGCTTCAGGTCTTCATGACAGTGGATTTCGTTTCAATAAAGGCATTTTGTTACAGGTTGTCCATCTCAAAGCTTTACCAGCTGAAAGTTCAGTCCCTCTCATGACCCAGCTGTCCCAACTTTGGACAGGCCCACATATTTCCCACCTGACATAATGTCCTTACACTGGTCTCTCATCCTGAGAAAGAGGCTTAAATAGTACCAATCACTACACTCATAAACGAGAAACCAGTTCTGACAGTGATAACATCACATCTGGCACAACTGTTTAAACTAACGTTCCAGTTTAGTTCAGCCATTTTGACTCAAACTTTTTATCACCTCCCATCGCTTTAACCTCATTATTTCGGCGAAACTTTCCGTTAAATAAAACAAAATACTCACGTTCCCTCAGTCATGTCTGTGATTGACAGAAAAGAGTTGAATCCTCCGCTGAACCATATGAACGAATTTCTTTTTAGCTGCTCTGAAGGCTCTGCCTCTTCTGCTTCATTCATGGGAAATGTAGTGTTTCTACTAAAGTACAGCTCATTGTTCAGCACAATTCAGACTTCATTTCCCAGAGCACCTCGCCGTGCCGTCCGAGGAGTTCACTACATGGAGAGACATGAGCAGAGACTCGGCTGTCCAATCACCAACCGTTTGGGCGGAGAAGTGGGCGGGTCTACCATGGGGCCCTCCAATCAGATCGCTCCTACGACAAACATAACACATGTGCTCACACATCGATTATGATGACCCCATGCAGGAGCCTGTTAACTACTGAATGAAAACTGGGCTAAGTGGTAAGTTTACTTTAAAATACTTTCATTCAATGTTTAACTTTCAGACGATTCTATAACTCAACAGTAAAATAAAACACACTGTTAAACACTAAACTACAATATTAAACCAAGAGTAAGAATCTTGATTTTCTTTTCCTATTGTACAAACCCAGACTGTAATATAAAAAAAACTAAACAAGACACACACTGTTGCAATCAATAAATCTAAAAAGACAACAGGGTGAACTCAGTATGAGCTCAGCAAATAAAGCAAAGGAGTCTCTCGCTCCAGGCAGAACGCTTGTTTGTCCTTAGTGCACAGCTGCAGAATCATTTGTTAAAAAGAAGTTCATAAGTCATTAGCAATGCTCAGCAGACCACTCAGCTTCAGCCTGCAGGCCAGTTCTTCCTCTTGGCTCGCCAAAATCTATCTCTCCTTTTCCTTCAGCCACCACTCCATAGATACAGGCGTCGTTGTAGGCCAGTCTGCTTTTGATCATCAGGTGCTGGCTCCTGGAGGGTCCAAACCATGAAAATGCGTGATTACTGCAATTCTTGATAGCAACATTTGGAAAAGATATTGTAGATGAATCGCACTACTTTCTGCTGTTCTGTAACTACAACAAAAGTATAATATTGTGTAGCTTAAGAGATAAGGTTTACTGCAAATACCTCATCTTTAATGCAGAATATGCAGCGCAAATTAGCCTCAAATGTAAAACTCAGTAGGTCTGACCGGACCTGCCACCTTCACTATTTCTGTCACCCAGAATGACTGTAAAAGGACGTAACTTTTCCCAGGATCTCTGAATGTGAGGGGAGGGGACCCGTCATACCTGTGTGTGAGAGGGGCATCTCAATTCTTGGCGGTGGGTGCATGGATTATGGTTGTGGGCATGGACAACAGAGACGACGATGGAAGAAAGCGGTGTGGACAAGTGGTCCAAGGGGTAGCTGTACAAGCACCTTCAGTAATGTCTCATTCAAACTTATGTTACAGGATAAGGAAGTTGGTTTATATGTGCAAGATGCACCTTTTGCAATAAGTAAGTACAATGTGTATTATAAAGTACATGTCTGTCTATAATAAAAGTGTAATTTCCAGAGTTTTGAGACTTGTGCGTGATATATTTGGATGTGCATACCCTGATGTGTTTTGCCCTACACACCATGTGCTCGCAGTGACCTTGCCATTTAGAGAGGTGAGGTTAGCAACCATAGGAAGTAGTAGCAGGAAGTGTGAAGCTAAACACCAGTCTGGAACTCTTGCTCCAGTCCATCTTACTGAGCTGGGAAGGGGAACATACATGTCAATGTTGTGAAATATGTAGTTGGATTCATTTCATTAACGTTATTCTCCAGCCTGTGTTTTGGCTTTGATAAGTGGGAACAAAAATGTGCTGCTTACGTTCGTGAAACAATCAGCTGATCATTAATTAGCAATAAAACGGTAGCCTACGGCATGGAAGCTAAAATAAGTCAGCTAAACTTTTACTGCCCTGGTAGAAAAACCATTTAGTTGGATTGTAACGTTATTCTCCAACGCTGTGTTTTGGCTTTGCAAGATTTCCAGATGGTTTGAGAGAACCACCAGAACAAGATGATCCTGA
This sequence comes from Micropterus dolomieu, assembly GCF_021292245.1. Lineage (NCBI taxonomy): Eukaryota > Metazoa > Chordata > Actinopteri > Centrarchiformes > Centrarchidae > Micropterus > Micropterus dolomieu. The sequence continues at coordinate 27,866,166 of NC_060156.1, read as the reverse complement.
GGTCACAACAGATATCTTGGCTAATGCTGTTTGTGCCAATGAAGAAACTGATTCAATTTATCAAGTCTGCCTCGTCCTGGAATCAACTGAAAAGATCTTAGATTCAAGAAGGTGTTCTGTAGTCTCTGCAAGAAGAGAAATGAGCTCAGTGTTCTGCTGGCTCACGCAGAGTCAGATGAGAGACAACAGGAGGATGTTCTGGAGGAAGAGCTGCAGAGCATCAAGGATGCATTCCCTGTTTTTCTCTCTGTGGAGGAGCTGAGGGAAGTTGAGCTGGAAATAATCACAGAGAAGTCAAAACTGAGCAAATGAAACTGAACAGAAGGATCTAATGATGATAACTACATGGTATCAGGTGCAGGCTGACAAGTGTGGTGATGTAACATCAACTGTTTTCCCCAAACGATCAGGGAGAAGACAAACGAGTGGACTGTGCACATTCACTGTCTCACCTGAGTTATTTGTCATTACTTCTCACAGCTCGCATCGTCTGTTCCATCAGAGTCGTTCATTTGGACACAGACTTTGGACTTTAAAGACAACAACGCCTCTACAGTTTGAATGCTCCTGCTTTCTGGATAACTCACTCTCTTTTTCCTCTTCAGTTACCTTCCATTCAAGTTCAAGTTCAACTCTATTTGACATTTCAACCAAAAGAAAGCAGCTCAATAAAATATCGTTTCTCACAGAAACAACACTGAAATGGAGACAGGCTTAATGCAAGGAGTTCATTTAGAGCATGTGTGCAGTGAAAATATTAATACTTGGTGCAGCTTACTGATAATGTTTCACAAGAAGTAGTACTGCAGTATCTTGCCACATCAGTTCTGTATGTTATAAAGAAGGTTTCACACAGCAGAGGCTCATCGTAGTGAAGGTAAAGATTAAAAAGGTCTTCGGTGTAGATTGTCCTCTGTAATTGAAATAAGAAACAGCAGGTGGAGCCAGAGACGGACACAGCCATCATTGCTGTTTTTATTGAACCAGGTTAGTGAACGCACCTTAGTCTCTCTGAGCGAGGACTTTCCATCTGTGTTGATGCATCTGGTCCACGTGAATCCTCCAGTCCTGCAGACAGACACACGGACCAGATGCCAGTCAAACACACCTGAAACAGCAGCAACACAACAGAAAGCATGCTGGAAAACTACAGCAACTGTCTCAGTCTGTCATCATGTCCTTTAAATCCTCAAAACTGAGCTTCATTATATTTATTTGTGCGATGTTGCTCGTCAAATCTTAGACTTCTATATATATTATTAAATCCATCATATTGATCATTGTTACTGGAATAATAAGTATCTGCAGTAATGCAGTAGGCGTAGTAATGGTAGCAGCAGTAGAAGTTTAGCGTGTTTTCATCATCACAGCTGATTTATAAGACAACATTTTATTACCACATTCTGCTTTGGGACTAAATCAACAGACAGATGTCAGACTGTTGCCTTCAGGTACCACTGGGACATTAATGTGTGAAATCAGCACAGAGACACCTGCCTGCTGCTTTTTCTCCTCACAAGACTTTCAGTTTCCCCCTCAGTTAGCTGCAGCTTCACTTCCACTCAGAAAAGCACTTCTTCCAGCTCACACCTGCTCTCACTTTTGACTAAAATGGATTTTTTCTTGGAATGAGCTCCCTCGGTGCCGAATGTAAATGTGACGCGACAACCCAGAGTGCTTTTTTCGTCACATTAGAAGCTGAAGCTACAGTAATACAGGGGGCTGTGTTTAAAATAGTTTGATAGTTGATTTACAGGAAAGAAACTCAGAAATATGACTTTGCCATCGATGCTTAGTACTTCTCTGCTGGAAAAGGTGGAGTAACTTTACCTGAGATGGTGCAATAAATCAATCCCAGTTGTCAGGAATCCTAATGGTGACTGCTTTAGATGCATTTCTTTGTTGCCAATTGAGGATCAATTAGAATTTTGTGCACTGACAGATTCCACCCTGGACAAAAAGAAGAAAAAGTTTGAATCAAGTCTGGATTCAAACTTTCCAACCCAGGATGGTCTGGCTGTGAGGTGACAGAGCTAAACACTGAAATAACATGACAGCCTCATTCTGAAGTTTCACCTTCATGAAAATCAATACAACAAGATATTGTGTTGAGTCCACAACAACACAATATCTGTTGTCTTGTGTCGGGACTCAACTAAACTTCTTCACACCCGAACTTGATCAAATGAATTCTCACGGTTTTTCCACTTTGTTTTTAAGTTGGTGTAATAAATCCTCTTTATTAACTAAGTGCACAAACAAAATGTTAGTTGTAAAAAGCAACAAGTGACAGAAACCTCTGCTCATCTCTCTGTGACAAAGTTGTTTTAGTGAGGAAAGGAAGAAACTGACTGACAAATGCTCTTCTGCTCTTAACATGAACTCTGTACTTTGTGGTGTTTCAGGAGGAAAACTGCCTCAGTTATACTCTCAGATTAGTTTCACATGTTCTCCATCAGCTCTGTATGATACAAGAAAAGACTTTGTTCATATTTGTTTATTCATCATATTTGTTTATACATCCCATCAGTGAAGTCTGAAGTACAGATTCAAAAGGACAGATTCACTTCATCCACACAATCGGTGTTTTTGACCAGAATCTCAGCTATGTCAAAGAAAAGAATGAACCATCTCTGATTCTGATCATGATAATTACAGTTTATAATACCTCGTAGTCCCTCATTTGTACGTCTCTTTGGACAACACCAAAAACATTTGGTCTGCCAAACAAATAAATGTAATTATAGATTTCTTTACAAAGTGAGAACAAAATCTCTCCGATAAAGGAAGGTCTGCTGCTTTCTCTCTTCAGAACCATGCAGTGGAAGAGAAACAACAACATACAAACACATCAATACATATATTCAACAAACATTTAGAGCTCAGATAAGTTTCCATTTTCATGCAGAGAAATGTCAGTTCAGGTAAACGGCAGTCATCATGAGAAGTGATCAAATGAAACTACACAGCAACTAATGAGAATATGTCAAAGTGCCGCCCAGAATGTTTGATTGACAGGTGCTCTCGGTGCAGTGAAGAAATGTCACAACAATCAGCTCTCAGCAACAAACATGAAGACAAAATAAGTTTAAGGATTAAAACTTACTTCTGAATATTTGACTTTAAAGAACTCAGCAGAGGATCCAGAAGAATAATAAAGCCCAAGTCCAGCATAGAGAGGCTGAGTGAATGTGGTCTGGACTCAGTGGGGGAGAGTCGTGATTTTAGAGGACCGAGGACTTGAGACGGGAGTTTGGACATATTTGTACCAAAATGTGTTTGTGTAATAATATAACGCCCAAGATTTACTATTGAATTCAAATAACCATTCATCTGACCACCCTGCTCTGCTGATATTCTTGTATGCGACTGCTACATAAACTCCTCCCCGTCTCCACTCCACCTCCCAGTGACAACGTCCAGTCAGACTCTCTCTACTCAGGACCTGCCAATAATAAATAAGACTGTTGTTGACTGATTAATGATGCTTTTCTGTTCCCCTCAGATAATAACAGCTGTGTGTGTGCTGTGTTTGGATCGAGAATGATTTCACGTGAATATTTGAAGAATCCAGCTTCTTGTAGGGCTCCACCAGCTTGTGTGTTTCTTTAATGGAGCCGCATCATAATGAGGCTGGAGGTGTTTCTCACAGTAAGAGACCAGACAGACCAGACAGGACTTGAGGGCTTTCAGTTTTCTCCCAGTGCAGACATCACAGGCCACATCCTCAGGTCCAGCATAGAACAGGAGCAGCCTGGAGTCCAGTCTTCTTCAGTTGCGCCACTAAAACTGCTAACATGGTGTTTTTCAGCAGGACAGGCCTCGGTGCCCCAGTCAGTGAGAATCAGAAGCCAAACAACCACTAATAAAGGCAATAATTTCATCTTTTTGATGTGAAACCATGCAATCCTGGAATGTGTGTAAAAGGTGTCAGAGATGAGGACTCTAAACACAGGTGCATCACAAGCTGTCATTTTATCACCATTGTTGTTTTCTTTGTAAACCAGTGAGTTTAAAATCCAAGACTCCCACTTTAACTTCACACAGAGAGCTGACTACATTTCTAAGGAAGCAAACAGAGATTGTATCTCTGTAATATGTATATTTAGTGCTTTGACACCATTTACCATGATGTGGGACACAATGCACTTTTACTAGAAAGCTTTTTATCAGTCTAAAAACATGTGAACTCAAAATGCAGACAAAGCGAGCTGAGGAGCTTTCACCTCCACTACATCCCTGGTTAGCAGGATGAAGGCGCCCTCTTGTGTTGTGCATCACTTTCCATATTTCACTTGTTAACATGCTGTGATGTTCACTGCAGAATGACATGGAAACACTTCACTGAGCCTTTGGCAGCTTCAAACAGCATCAGTAAAGAGAGATCTAAATATATGTAATATCACACTATGTCAGTTTGTTTACAGGAGTCAGACCCTGTAACACTGACGCTGCATTCAGGTCACGTGGGAAAGATGGTAGAAAGTTTCCAGGTCACAAATATTATTCCCGTCAGTTCTCAGGTTGTAAATAGTATTTGGGAATGTGAGATTTGAGGCTGGAGGTTAAAATGTCTCTGACTTCTTGAGTTGTGATTAAACGACATGGAAATACTTGGAACCAAATGTAAAGAATGAGATATTCATTTCATGGTTTTATGGCTGGACCTGATATCGGCAGCACATTTTCCATTTGTTGTTGAAGTTAAAATCTGTCACTTGTTGTAAAAGCTGAGTCCCTCACTGTGTCTCTCACTATCCCTGTGGTTGCTGAATCTGATGTCTGTAGGTATGTTTGGACCTATGATCTATGAATTGATTGTCTGTCAGGATCGGGACCGGAACTCAGACGCAGACCAGAGTAGATTCAAAAGATTACTTTATTTAACACCAGTGCAAACAGAGATGTGGGCCAGGTGGTAGTCGTTCTGGCTAGTCAGAGGTTTTGGTGGGGCAGGCTCCAATGCTCAGGGTTACTGTGGTTCTGGTGGGGATCTAAGACGGCGGTCCAGGGTGAACTTGAGATGGTACAACAATCCAGCAGCGACTGGAAAGTTGAGCTGGTCTTTAAAGGGTGAGTTGATTGCTGGATGTGAAACCGGTGTGCTTGATTATCCTGATGCGCCTCAGGTGAGTGTACTGGAGCCTCAGAGCATAGGGGAGGAAGCAGAACACACCAAGCACACAGCAGACATACCAAAAGGAAAAAAGAACACAAAAACTACATTCACCCACATACCAGCAAGCAGGCCAGGTTCACGACCGGGGGTTCGTGACATTGTCAGTTAGAACTTGTATTTTTATTAACTGCATTAGTTGTGTTAGTGTTTGTGTCTACCTGTCCAGGGACTAAAGATGTAAATGAGCTAGCAGCTAAATCTAGTGAAACACATCTCTTCTCCTTCATGTTTTTTGGACATGGTCCCTGACAAATAAATGTCAGAAACTAAACTAGAAGCCCAAACACTTCTGACTACACATAACCTGCAGCTGTATTTATATTAACATTATAACTGAATAGGTTATGTGCGTTGACTTTTTTGAGATACGTGGTTCACACAGGACAGCGACGCTAAACACACGATGATCTTATAGACCATGATGCATTGCTGAAGATGAAGTTATATGTGCAGTATCTCACAAAAGTGAGTACACCCCTCACATTTGATGATCTTTTCATGTGACAGCACTGAAGAAATGACACTTTGCTACAATGTAAAGTAGTGAGTGTACAGCTTGTATAACTGTAAATTTGCTGTCCCCTCAAAATAACACATCACACAGCCATTAATGTCTAAACTGCTGGCAACAAAAGTGAGTACACCCCTAAGTGAAAATGTCCAAATTGGCCCCAATTAGCCATTTTCCCTCCCTGGTGTCATGTGACTCGTTAGTGTGATAAGGTCTCAGGTGTGAGCAGGTGTGTGTCATCGATCTCACACTCCCTCATACTGGTCACTGGAAGTTCAACATGGCACCTCATGGCAAAGAACTCTGAGGATCTGAAAAAAAGTACAGTACATGTTTCAGTTTTCTCTAAGGAAAGCTCAAGAAACATTTGGTGACACCTTAGTTTCCTAAATAAATGCAGCACATTACCATTTCTGTCTTTGCCACATGCTGACATCTGTTGATCTGATTAGGAATCAGCTTTGGGTCTTTCTCAGTCTGTCTCCTCAATAAGTTAACTAAGAACAGGTGAGAACCAGGAAAACCAAAGACTCTGGTACAGGGAATCAAACTCTAAAAAAGTTTCTTCCTCAAACTCCTGGAGATATTTCTCCACATGGACTCGTCTGCAGACTGATGTAAAATGTATGATCTGTTCCCTCACCTCTGCCAGGACTCTGGTCCTCTCAGTAAGAACCATGCATTTCAGTCCGAGCCCGACAGAGTCGACTTATTTACGCCTCTGTGGCCGGGCATCAAGCCTGTATTAGGCTTCTCTTCTTTATGTTTTAGACATCCATCTTTTAAAAGAAACTAGGAGAATTTAGAGATCGTAAAACAAAGATAGAAATATGATTTATAACATTTTACACTGACACATGACACAGTCTGCTTGCACATCAATCATCATCAGCGGTGACTTGAAGTCGAGTATGATGGTCCACCTTGGGGGCCCGTCTTTGAGTGGCTGAAAAGGCCAATCCTGGAGCCACAAACTTTCCTGCAGTGTGGGAATTGATGTGAGGAGTTGGAGGTGGAAGGAGGAAGAGACTTTTTAGTTGGGCTTCTCTCCTTTCTTTGCTGCCGCTCGACTCTGGCAGCCTGTCAGAAATCGTCTTCATGGAATGTGCCTCCTTCATGTAAAATGTCTCTCCATGCCTTCTGCTTCGAATGACCTCTTCCCAGCTGAAGCTGTTTATGTGAAACTTATTGAAGTTGACCCTACTGTTGTCTTTAAAGCGCTTTTTCTGACCTCCAAGTTCTTGTTGGCTGGCATTTAGTTCTAAGTAGAGGTTTTGGGAGTCATGTGTCAGGCAGTGGTATTACATGGCCTCCCCATCTCAGTTGGTGTTTGATTATGATGGTGGCAATGCTGTCGACGTTTGATTCCTCAAGAACACTGATGTTAGTGCACTTCTGTTTCCAGATGATACGCAAGTTTTTTCCGCAACATCTCTGCTGGTAGGACTCCAGCGCTCTTTTACGCCTGCGGTAGGTAGTTCAGGTGGTGAAAGCTCAGGTACTGGCTGGTTCGCAGAGGAGAGGGGACATTTGAGGGCGGACTGAAGGGAGGCGTGAGGATCGTCTACTTGTAAGTAATCCATCTTCTCTTATCAAACACATTTTTGTCTCTTAGCTTCCAATTGCTAAAGCTGCTTTCGTACACGTTGGCTCTTAAACTCTGGCCTGAGTGATCAAGTAAATTTTATTAATACAGCTCAGAATCACAAATCTTAAATGAGTCTCAGAGAGATTTCCATTCAGTACAGCATACAACACTCTCAGTCTTTAGATTAGTTCAGAAACAGAAGCCACCACAGAAAAAAATACCTTTTTATGTGGATGAAACATCTGGATACTGGGAAATTTCAAACATCTGCTTTTCAAGATAACAAATTAAATAAGTCCTAACTTTGCTTTTGAATAGCCGGGGTGCTGCAGGGTGCTGTAGAGTGCTGCTTTAGTTTTAATTGGCACAGCTGACCGTCTGAAATTGTAAAATGCCACCTACTTGTCAGATTGACACCAGTGTGACAGGAACAAGCTGCCAGAACACGGAGGAGGAGGAGATGAAACAGATCTTCAGGCTGCGTTTCAGGAACAAACTGATTCCTTCTGCATGAAAATCAGAAACCGCAGATTAAACTACAGTTTCATTATCCCTCAACTAGAATCTCTTTAAAAGTAACTGCTCAGACGTCTGGTTCATGTGTTTTTCAGAGATTTAACTTATTAGATACCATGGGGAGGCAGTAAACATGACATCTCCTCTTCCTCTCCAGGTCAGACATTTTATCCCAGATGACTGGAGCCCAGGTACCCATGCAGTACTACTTCACCATCACCATGGAACACGCACATTTACATACTGACGGGCCCAAAGCTGGACTTCACTGTAGAGAGGTTACTCTGTAGGATAAGAGGCGGTGGAGATGCTGTATCGGGGCCGCAGGATCTGGAGCTGCTTGTGTTTTCTGTTTGTGATGGTGGTGGACATTGTTGAAAGTGAAAACAACAGGAAGTAGGATAAGAAAGTAGCTTTTCTGCAAACCAGTGTGAATTGCGGTTGTTTCTCAAACTGCTCTGTTTATGGACAAAAATATACTAGAAGTAGGTGTCTGGCGCTCACCAACTGAATGCACACAAGTCATTTACAAACAAGTCATTATGCTCAGATTTTAGCTGGTTGTGCTGAATTACACCACTAGATGGCAGCACAGGACTAAAGATGGAGATGATGTTCTCAGGGGAAACCTTCTTGGGGGAAACTCTACCAGCCCTAAGAAGATGAGCTAACTAGCTCTTTCTGTAACTAGTTAGTATGTACAACAAAGAGTCCTAGTGGAGGAAATACTGTGAGAATGTGGCCCCAGATTTTCTTTAGCCAGAAAGGGACTGGTTTAGTTTCCTTTTCAGTTTCTTGGGGTTAATACTGGTTCATCTGTCCAGCTGTTCTGTTTCCCTCTCAGCGCTCTCAGAGATGAAGCTGTAAAAAGCCACTGAACACTTGCCGACAGACAGACAGACAGACAGTTCCTACACAGGCTGATAAAGTCTTGAAATATATATTTTTAATTAAGTAGTCGACTGACAGAAAATGTATTTAATGTATTTTTTTAATCACAGTTTTAATGCACAGTACATCAAAACATTGTTGCAGGAAAGCATTGTAAGATCCATAACATTCATATCTCAAAACACCATATTCAGAATTGGTCATGCAGGGGCTTTATACAGTATTACATGCGTTGAGTTTAAGTTTCCATGTTTGGTAGAGTGTACAGCTAAAGGAAGGCAAATTACATTTTGACAGTATGGATGAAGGGGGAAAATCCCCAATCCAATATCTTCTCCATCTTTTCTCAATCTTGCATGGATCTCTTTGACTATTTCAAGCCAGTCTAACCATTTTGGCAGTTATTCTGACAATTGATTTGTTGCTTGAGTCACTTTAAGCAAATTTAAGCATTTGCTGCTATTCTTTGTTTCATTCACACTAAATTTGGGTTTTAGGCATTTGAAGACATTTTCTTGAGTTTTAGGAAACTGTGATTGTCACTTTCTTCTTTTTTTATATTTTGGCATTTTACAGAAAGTAATTTTTAAATAAACCACAAAAATCAGTTAAATTTGATGTAAGACAACACTTTTTGTGGGGTCAGGCTAACTCTCTTTAAATCTGCTTTCATAGTTACGTGGATGGAAATTATTCTTAAGAGTCGAACGGGCAACATGTGCGTCGGCTCAAATTAAGAAATGAAACGTTTACAGATCTTCTAACTGAAATAGTGTTTAACTGTTCACCCTCTTGTCCTGCAGGTCCCCGTGCTGATTGGCAGCTCGCAAGGGGGCGTGAACATTGAAGATTTTGCAGTGGGCAATCCAGAAGCCATTGTGAAGGAGCCCATCAACATTGTGGAGGGCATTAAGATGGAGTAGGCTGTCAAGGTAAAATCAATAGTAGATGGAGCGAGTCACAGTACAGACTGGAGATGTTCCAGCTGTGTGGTTTGGACTGCAGGAGAAATCGAAGGAGAGGAGAGAGGGACGCCGCCGTGTGTGTGTTCACGCTGCAGAGTGGGCATCACAAGATGCTGTGTTTTCTTTCTTGAGAGGACACAGGTCCAATCTCTGTCTCACAAATCAAGTCTCCGTCTCAGCAGACGCCATTCCTCCCACCTGGTGTTTGTTTTTAGATCCTAAAGAAAGATATTTGATATCATTCAGGATTTGTGATTTGGTTTCGGTGCCTGATAATAACACATTTCCTTCCAACTCAGACATTGACACCAACAAAGATCATCAACAAAGGCCTTATAGAAAGCAGCCTGTGTCAACTGATTGTCTGCAGTTTAAAATAATGATGGCTGTTATCCTCTACAGTCAGAATATACCCCTGGTTGAGGAGGAGGATATGACAAATCTATGTAAAGTGTTCTGAGAGCAATTTATTGACAGTTTTTCACAGAACAAGAACTGTCATTTGAAGAATCTCTAGCTCTGAATTAACAAGAGCTGACATACTCTCTCGCTAGATGCCATCAAATCCTGCACGCTGCACCTTTTCATTTATTTTCCACTCATCAGGAATTTATTTCCTCAGTGGCAGAAATGTTGTTTGATTTGCAGGAATAGCGTTGGCGCATCACAAAAATGTCACACCTGCAGTTTGTGTTAAAACTCAA
>NC_060156.1:27837455-27855712 GCF_021292245.1 Micropterus dolomieu | reverse complement strand
GTGTGTGTGTTCACGCTGCAGAGTGGGCATCACAAGATGCTGTGTTTTCTTTCTTGAGAGGACACAGGTCCAATCTCTGTCTCACAAATCAAGTCTCCGTCTCAGCAGACGCCATTCCTCCCACCTGGTGTTTGTTTTTAGATCCTAAAGAAAGATATTTGATATCATTCAGGATTTGTGATTTGGTTTCGGTGCCTGATAATAACACATTTCCTTCCAACTCAGACATTGACACCAACAAAGATCATCAACAAAGGCCTTATAGAAAGCAGCCTGTGTCAACTGATTGTCTGCAGTTTAAAATAATGATGGCTGTTATCCTCTACAGTCAGAATATACCCCTGGTTGAGGAGGAGGATATGACAAATCTATGTAAAGTGTTCTGAGAGCAATTTATTGACAGTTTTTCACAGAACAAGAACTGTCATTTGAAGAATCTCTAGCTCTGAATTAACAAGAGCTGACATACTCTCTCGCTAGATGCCATCAAATCCTGCACGCTGCACCTTTTCATTTATTTTCCACTCATCAGGAATTTATTTCCTCAGTGGCAGAAATGTTGTTTGATTTGCAGGAATAGCGTTGGCGCATCACAAAAATGTCACACCTGCAGTTTGTGTTAAAACTCAACAAGGTGCAGACAGTGACACATCGATATGCAAACGCAACAGGTCGCTTCAGTTTCTGCGTGGCTGTATCCTCTCTCAAGATGATCGCTTTTATTTGTTCAGCTGGTTTAGTTCTACCAGAACAACAGGTAAGGGTGGAGGCTTGGCGACTGTCTTTAAGAATCGCTTTACATGCAGACTTCTGTCGATTGACAACTACACTAGCTTTGAGGTGCAAGTAATTAAAGTTGAATTGGCCTGCCCATTACTTTGTGCACTTGTGTATAAACCACCAAAGTACACTTTATTCACTCATTTAATCTCTCTCAGTGGGTTACTGGTCCTACACATGAATATGGATATACACTTGATCTGGTTTTATCATTAGGTTTTAAATGTTGAGCTGGATGATACTATTTTATCTGATCAAAAACCTGTCATCTTCACTGCTGTACTCTCATGTCCATTACCAAAACCTCAAATGCCAGATCGCTGTGTTCGGGCACGTAATTACTCCACAGCTAGGCAATTCTCTGATGCCTTTATAGCTTCGCCTTTTGCTAAACTTACAGAGACAGTGTCCGCCTCCATGGACACAGAGGCACTAGTCAATCTGTTTAATTCCACTGTCACAGACATCCTTGACACCATTGCCCCGCTCAAGCGTTAGAGATCCAAAGCTCAGCCTTGGCTTAACAGTGAGACCCGTGCCCTTAGACAGGAATGCAGGAAGGCAGAGAGGAACTGGACAAAGAATAAACTGCAAGTGTCCTACGAAATATTGAGAAACTGCCTAACATCTTACCAATGCCTGGTCAAAGTCTCAAAAGCAAAGTATTTCTCTGATATCATTGCTAGAAATGCACACAGCCCTAAGACCTTGTTCAGTGTAATAAACACTGCACTAAACCATGCTACTGCACTCCCTGATGCTACCTCTGAAATTACAGAGAAGTTCTTGAGGTTCTTTATTGATAAGGTTGACGTCATTAGTTCTGGTATCTCCCCTTCCGATCATGACCCATCTGAGCTGTCCCCTCGCGTCTTTTGAAAGAGGTTTTAGATGTTCTTGGTCCTAGCCTTTTGTCTGTAATAAATAGCTTTCTTTTAAATGGAATTGTTCCTTCCACTTTTAAACATGCTGTGGTTCAGCCTCTTATTAAAATGAATAATTGAATAATTGAATAATTTTAGGCCCATTTCAAAATTATCTTTTATGTCCAAAATATTGGAGAAGGTCGTTCTTTCTCGACTCTCCTCGTTTTTAGCTGAAAACAATGTGCTGGATAACTTTCAGTCAGGTTTCAGGGTACATCACAGCACAGAAACTGCACTGCTTAAGGTACTAAATGAGTTTGAAATTGAAATGAAGGTTCAATCCTGGGGCCAATCTCATTTTCTTTTCTATATGCTCCCCTTGGGCTCCATTCTCCGTAAACATAATATATTATATCACTGCTATGCTGATGATACTCAGCTGTACTTACCTCTGAAGCCAGGTGACTCAAAGTCCTTACAGTCCATTTCCAACTGTCTAAATGATATTAAGCGTTGGATGGCAATAAACTTTCTCCAACTAAATGAAAACAAGAGAGAAGTAATATTATTTGGTTCCCCTAACTCAATTGAGGAATTATCAAAAAATCTGCCCCCCCTGTCCATTAATGTATGTGACAGGGCCAGAAAATGGCAGGTGACTTTTTATGCTTCTGATGTGTTTTAATTTATGTGCTGTGCCTTTTTACCTTTTTTAGTGTTATTTGTGTTTTAATGCATGTGTGTTTTTTAAAGTTTTACTTACTGGCTGAACTGATCTTAAACCGCACACCTCCACTGATGACATAATGAGCAAATGAGCAACAGGTGTGGAAGCTGGCAACGGATTGGAAAGGACTACTTTTTAAGTGAAGCAACGGATGTAGGCCGGTAAGGAGCGTGACTGTTGGGAAGCAGGCGGAGGAGATGGAGGTTGGACGAAACCGGCGCGCCAGCCGAGACGACGCAGCAGCGGGCGACCCTGAGAGCAGTCGCTATAGAGGCCTGCAGGGAGACGCCGGGCTGATTCGGGCAGAACCAGCAGCAACGCGAGTGGATGACCGCAGCAACCTGTGTCCGCCAACGTGCTTCCAACAGTACGACTGTCGCCCGGGGAAACCGTGAGTAACAGTTCACGTATCTTAAGCATAGACCGTAAGCTAGGCGGCACAGAGGACCAGGCAGGGGAGGGCTGCAGAGTCGGGGTCGTGAGGCATGGGGTGCGGGTTTACTGACGTGAGCACACTACTCGCCAGCGCTTTCTCTGTTATAGGAAACCGACGAGCGTTGAGGACTGCGGAGCGACCCGTGAAGCTGCCGGGCCGTGGGACGGAGGATTCCCCAGAGGGACTATCTACCTGTGCTGGGAGCTGTGAAATCACAGAACATTTTTCTCTTTTAGCTGTGGCATCACATGGGTTTTAGTTAGGCTGTTTTTAAAATTATAAACATTTTTAATTGTAATAAATTGTTAACATTTATATTGGCTCCTGTGGTTTGTTTCTGCTCCAACCCCGATTTTTAAAGAACCTGAGTCCTTGGGCTCATTCCCTAGGTGGAGTTGTCGGCGAGCCCTCGCAACATTTTTATATATATATATATATATATATATATATATATATATATATATATATATATATATATATATATATATATATAATTTTTAAAGTTAGTAATACCCTTTTAATTTCCACGTAGGCCTATCTACACGTGACATTATCTTTAATTCGGCATTCAAATTCAACAAACATATAAACTCTGTTAAAGGTAGGTTTTTTTTCATTTAAGGACCACAGCTAAACTCAAACCTATTCTCTCTGTAAAGGACCTAGAAACTGTCTTGCATGCTCTATATCCTCGAATTGATTACTGCAATTCCTTGTACTCTGGCATCTGTCACTCATCTTTATCACACTTGCAGCTTGTTCAAAATGCAGCTGCTAGATTGTTAACTGGTACAAGGAAGAGGGACCATATTTCCCCAATATTGGCTGCTCTTCACTGGTTACTAGTCAAATGGTCTATTTTAAGGCGTTACATGGACTGGCTCCATCTTATATTTCAGAACTCCTAATATTTCATCACTCGTCCAGATCCCCCTCAGATATCAAACCAATCCCTCTTGGCCATCCCATAGTCTTGTATGAAAACAAAGGGTGACCATGCCTTTTCAGTCGTGGCCCTGAGACTGGAATAATCTACCCCTGATTATTAGATCATCGACACTTAAGTTTTGACTCAAAACATTTCTATTCTTTGGCGTTTGAGTCTGTTTAGGAGCACCTGCGCTCGTGTCTCGATCTATTTTTGTATCTAACTGATCAATGGTATCTAATCTTATTGCTGTTTGTCATTATGTCATAAATTGTGTTAATTTATCTGGTTTTAATTTTTGTCTACTACTGTATAACTTGTCCAGCACTCTGGTCAACTCTGGTTGTTAAATGTGCTTTATAAATTGACTTGGTAGAAAATATTAAAAATACTTGAGATAAAAATATTGCCTTTTTATGTGTTCTGGCCTGAAACAAACTACTTTTCCTATTTCATCCCGCAGAATCACTGGCGGGTCTGTCATTACAAACTCAAACAGGAAAATTAGGTGTATCGTGTTCAGTCTGCAAAATAAATGTAAAACAATAGGGGGTGTGTGGTGTTGCGAAATAATGCATACAGAAGACATCTACTGTACTATGATTGTTAAATAGTTAGCTTAAATAGCTTTTGGGCAAAACATTTTCACTGATCTGGAAAGATATTGAGAAGATCATTACCTCTCTGTATGCTGAATATGAAGCTATAGCCAGCAGCTCATTAGCTTAGTTTTTTTTTTTTTTTTTTTACAGATTAGAGGTGCTGATGGGTGGATTTTTAGATTTGGGCAAAGCCAGGTTAGGTGTTTTCCCCCTTTCCAGTCTTTATGCTAGGCTAAGCTAACATGCTACGGGCTCAACCTACGTTGCAGAACCATTCAGACAAGGAGAGATTGATCTGTAGTCTACGAGACCAGTAACTTGGCGCTGCAGGTGGTGGCCGCAGACACTTGCTCGCTCCTTATCCTTCCTGACTTTGTTCTCTAGTCTTGTGTTTTGCTAGTGTCCCTGTCACTACTGGTAGCATGAGGCGGTGGCTGCAGCCCATCTAGGTTGCACAAGTATTCCAGCTCCTCCGGGATAGCATACGTATCGTCGCAAGAAGGTTTACTGTGTCTCCCTGTATCAAGAGCATGGAGGAGATACCAGGAGATGGGCCAATACACTAGCTGTTGATTGGCCCTCAAGTTCCCCAGACCTGAATCCAATTGAGAACCTCTGGGATGTTATCAATTGTTGCATCCGACACCTCCAAGTATCCAGGATCTCCCTGATGCCCTGATCCAGGTCTGGGAGGATATCCCCCAGGACACCATCCGCCGTGTCATCAGGAGCATGCCCAGATGTTGATGGGAGTGTATAAAGACACATGGGGGCCAAACACACTACTGCGTCACATTAGGAGTTGCCGTGATCCATCAGGTTGGATCAGCCTGTGATTGCAGTTTTTTAACTTTGATTTGTGGAGTGATTTTGAATCCAGCCATCTGTCGGTTGTTGATTTTGGTTTCCATTGACTGTGGTTAGGTCATTTTGTTTTTAACGAATGTTGATTGGTACTTTCAATTTTCTATTTTGTTTATCAAGATCTGATGTTGCTTTGATAATGACAGTATACATAAACTAGAGCATGTCAATTGATTAGGTAGCTCATCAGCAACAATTTTGCTAATAAATACATTTTCAGCATCATCTAAGCAAATATTCTTTACATAATGAACCATTATGTTTTTATTACCATAGAATGAGCCATTTCAAGTTGTAGTAGTGGTAGCAGTAGTCATCTGGTTTATTAGAAGTAAGAAGAAAAGTGAAATTTGGACAAATGGAGGACCACACATTATTTAGCACAAGAGTGTGTCGGCCACTGTAGCTTCTCCTGCGTGCTTGGAAAGGGAGGGATGGGCTGTGACTGAGCAGTTGGTTGCAATTCGCAGGCCTCACCACTAGATGGCACTAAAACCTACACACTAAACCTTTAATACAATTACTCCTCAACTAATTATGTTCAAGCAGACACTGTGGGGGCCGGATTTTCAAATACATTTTTTATATTTTCAACTTTCTCAAAATGAATGTTCTTATTAGGCTACATCAGTGTGAACACACTCCTAAAAACTGAAAACCGAAAAAGCTGTTACCTGTCGTCTGTCATTAGCAAAGGTCAGCATAGAAAAACATTCAGCCAGCCGCTTCTCATTTTAGCAGCCACTGACAATCACTTTTTAAATGAGAAACTCATATCAGCTGTTGCTATTTAAACTTTCTTTCTGTGACAAACTTGATAACAGGCCAAAATAAAACTTGGCTGTTGTACCAAGCTCATGTCTTTAACACCATTCTACAGCCCCTTCTCTGACATAGTTTGAACTTCATTTCCTGTTATCAAACTAATAAATCTGGACGAACCCAAGTCAAACTTTAAATTTGCATTCAAACTTTATGGAGCCACATTCTTCTGGAATATTCGCATATACTCATTGTGAGCGCAGATTAACCCATCTGTTACATAAGTAAAACTTCCACAAGATGAACATTTTAGTCTGCATGTTAGTTAAAAAAGTGAGTGAGTGACACAAACACACTGCTCAGCCATCAGCCATGTTAAAGACAAAGACACACTGACATACCTTGCCACTTCCAGTCAGACAGGTTAACCGGCAGCAGCTGGCAGCACTGAGGGAGAAATTGCGTGTTTGGTTTGATGCCCCCTACTTCAAAGTCTGTCTCCTGGAAACATGCAGAGAACGAAGACCCCAAGTGAACTGTGGATTATTGTGATTCATTATGTATATATATATTTTAACAAGGCCAATTAGTGATCAGAAAGGTTATTATTCCTATTTGTCTTGAACATGACCTTCTGTCTTCATTCAGCAGTAAGACATTAAAATATTCCAGCATGGTTGTATTTGGAGCCTAAACAGATCTGACACTTCTCTGCTGCTGTTTCTATTTTAGAATCAACACACTGTCACCTCAGACTGTACTGTCTTTAACACCCTCAGCAGTACAGTATATAACCTCATACTATACTATTTAAATTATAGTATAAAGACCTGGTCTTTATACTATAATTTAAATTGCAGAAGCGCTTCTTGGTCACACATTTTAAAAGTTGTTTAAGTTCAAGTCATCAGGTCGTCGCTGCCTTATGTCCTGCTTTGGTGTGAAATTCCTTACGTGTCATTTTAAAGACTCGCTGTGTGTAAACAGATGTAGTCAGTAACACTTTACTGGTCTTTCCCGGCAGTGTAAAAAAAAAAAGGGAAGAAAATTGGACATGTTTTCAAATTTGTTAAAAAAAAAAAGCAATATAATAAATACAAAGCACAGAAAATAAAATGAGGTGATGGCAACAGCTGTGGCTCCTTTTCCTTCCTTTAAAACCTTGACGTTAATCTGCATGCTCAGTCATCCACCGGCCTTTCTGTTCCTAAACACTTTGATGTTAATAGCCTAGCCTGTTGGATACGGCGGAGACGCAACGCAGAAGTACAAAGTGGCTTCAAGACCATGTTAAAACTGACTTGAGCCTTGAACCTGTTGAAACTTTTGCCAGAGTACAGCAAAGAGCCATCTGGCTAAACGCTGCATTTGCCAATCAAATAGTGTCCACAGATAAAATCACAACTTTCCAGAGTTATAAAATCCTTTGTATTGTACTCCTCTGTGCAGTGTATATGTCTGACAAGCCTTCAGACTCTTACTCTAAATGCCTTCCTCGATCAGATTTCATGACTTGCTGGCTTAACATGCCTCCACCAAACTGCCCCCTGTTGTCTGCTAAGAGTCTTCAGCCATGCTAGCAGCTCTGTGGGGTCATAATGCGCTTTACAACTATGCTAACATGCTGATGTTTAACACATTAACGTGTTGACCTGATGATGGCACTAGATGAAAGGTCAGAGGATCACCAAAGTTATCACAGTTCATCGTGAGTGGAACATGAAGGTCTGAACCACGTTTCATCACAATCCATCCAACAGCTGATAAGATGTTTCAGTCTGGAGGAAAGTGTTGGACCAACAGACAGTCGTGGTTTTCCTTAGAGCTACGCTACTAGCATTTCTAAAAAGTAAAGGAGCAGCATACTGTTGCTTTCTATTCTGTTTTTCCTCCTGAGAGTGGGCACGAGAGGAAATGCTATGAGATCCTTAAAGCTCTATTGAGCCAGGTATTCCCATACCTCTCAGTAGTAACCGCTCCATGAGCTTCTTTAATTATAAAAGTCTAACTATTAGAAACAAAATAATTTTTTTTTTTCTTTGGCTCTGTTGGTGCTGCCTGTCTGTATGTAATCACCACTCTGTTGTATTGCTGTATCTGACTGGTTACAAGTTGGGAATAATAGCGAGACATTTGCTCCGTTTCGTTCCTTTGACCTAATCTTGTATATGATTCAGGAGGAACGGGTAGTATAAGGGAGTAATTCGTTCATTTTCATGCATACGTAATTGGACTCTTACATTCACTCGTCACACGGCAGCTGCATGGGCTCTGTCAGCACAGGAAACTGATTTTGAGTCGTTTATTTGTCATGTGACAGCTCCTACTGTGGAGCAGGGATGAACTATTCGCTCACATGAGTCTTTTGTTCATTCGGCAGGCGGAGAATGAGAGGCAAGTCAGTTGTCAGGTAAGAGTCACTGGACTGACATATCAATTTTGTTAATTATGTGACATTTAATAAAGCATAACGTTATTACAGCGCAGTGATTTTGTGCGATATAACACAGCTGTACCCTAACTTTAGACCTGCTAGTGTTTACAGCTAACAGCTGATGAGAGTTGGGCTGCATCCGAAAAGTCAAACAAATCTCCTTTCCTAACTACTTTTCCTTGACCTCGATGGAAAACATCATGAGGTCAAGGAAAGATGTGAAGGATAATCCATAAGGATTTATGAAAAGAGGACGGCGGGTCTAAGAGAATCCGACTGCTCTTTTCTAAGCAACGGTGGATGTTACTGACGTGACCTGCCGTGATGAAACTACAATGTTCTGAAGATGACACTGTGCCCTGTGTTGTTTTAATGCAAGCCATCTGAAGGTGGACACCACAGTGAAATATTAGGCCTACTTCATAACCAAGATAGCAAAAAGGCAGATAGGGTAGCCTACCAGTCACCAAATAATGGACAGGGTTGTCACATTGAGAATGCTTGCTCACACTCACCCTCCTGCCCACATTAATCAACATCCCACTTATTGTATGTAAACACAGTATAAACCACAGAATGACAAAGAAAGGAGGTGCTGAGTGAATATAGGCTGTGCGCTGCGCGGAGCTCTGCGATCAAATACGAATTTACCCACTTTAAATAGTTGCCTAACAAAAATCAGCCTTGATAATGTGGCAGGCCGCCACAAATAAATCAGTGTGTGGGAAACGCCTACTGAAGAGGTTATCCAGCTTGATCTTTGTCTTTATTAAGGCGAGGGTGTCAGCATCTGTGAATGAAGTAAAATTTATTTGCTGAAGGCTGCAGCATTATCCTCACTTTGATCACTAGTAACAGCTCGCATGGGTCTTAGTTATTGTTGACAGTTTCACAATCAGAATTGAAATCAGAAATACTTTATTGATCCCCGAGGGGGAATTCTGTGATATGTGTTTAAGATATGCATATTAGCAAGTTATGGCATAAGAGAGAAAAGGCTTAGGCTACTAGCCAATGGTAACTTACATGGTGATCAAAATCCTTATCCTTCATGGTCGGTGATTCAAAAAAAAAGATTTATTGTAGAAAACACTTATTTCAACAATACAAAACATACAGCAAAGCCAAAAGAAAACAAACGAAAAGAAAGAAGGTAGGCTAAGTGTGAGTCTTATAGCCTACCATAATGTACGTCTGTGCTGGAAGGATTTTGCTAAATGTGGTCAGTGGATTTTATCATTTGAGTTTGAGAACGTGCGTCGCTTTAAATGTTTCCGCCGCAAGGAATTGTGGGACGGCATTCTCTCCTTTCCTTTCATAAAGGATGGTCAGGTGTACCCTATGCTAAAGGAGATATGAAAGGAAGCATTGAAGCACCTTTCCTTAGCTTTTAGAGAATTTGAACAGCTCTTATCGTGGCTGCCACTGAATTACTTCCGGGTCACTTCACTCGGTTAGGAACCTTCCTAAGCAAAAAAGACTTTTTGAACGCAGTCTTGTTCTGGGTCCGCTCAACTTTAGTGCCCTGACAGGGTTCTACCGGGAGCCGAATTACTTCCGAGGTCGTCTCCTCTCCAAAACAAACAGACCCGGTCATTAAAACATTAAAACACAGCCCCATAGCAACGCTAGCGTCAGCCCTGTGGTGTGTTTTCAACTAACAGCTGATCCAGGTCCGCCAGAGAACGCAATGTAACTTTTCCTTTTTATTTATCAACAGAGCCGTGCTGTTGTTTCACAGCCCTTGACTGGTGAACAACATGGCAATGTTTAAGAGCGATGTGCTCATGTTTGTTTCTATCCAGATTATTATTAAATTGGTTGAATTTAAATTTTTAATTTTTTTATATGTATTCATCTAGTTTGTCAAGCTTATTACTTCTATATATTCCCAGCAAATCTGATGTTAATATATAGATTTTACTCATGGATAGGGAAGTTAGGCTACTGTTCTCTCCGGGTGCTCTGGCTTCCTCCCACCATCCAAAGACATGCGGCCTAGGTTAATTGGTGACCCTAAATTGTCTTTAGGTGTGAGTGTATCTGGTTGTTTGTCTTTGTGGGGCCCTGCGATGGATTGGGGAGCTGTCCAGGGTGTACCCCGTCTTTGGCCTGATGTCAGCCGGGATTAGATCCAGTCCCCCGCGACCCTGTACACAGGATAAGCGGTTGACGATGGATGGATGGACTTTGTCAATTAAAGCAAACCAGGTAGCATTCCCTGTTTGAGAACTGCTCTGTTTTTTTACATGCCCACTAGAGGGCTGCAGCGCCGCAATAACCAGCCTTGTTAAAATGAATGAAATGACTCAAAAAAAGATTAGTTAGATTCGAGTCTGTCAAAAGAGTCACTTTCACCA
The DNA here is from genome assembly GCF_021292245.1 of Micropterus dolomieu. Taxonomy (NCBI): domain Eukaryota; kingdom Metazoa; phylum Chordata; class Actinopteri; order Centrarchiformes; family Centrarchidae; genus Micropterus; species Micropterus dolomieu. The sequence goes on along the minus strand of NC_060156.1, from coordinate 27,844,953 downwards.
TCACTAATCTCAGTCTACTTCTATGATGACAAGCAGCCCAGTGTCTGTGTTACACCAGTGAACATGCCTGAACACACAGCCACAGGGTTTCACTCAATGACACTCCTGAAAGTGAGGGCTTTTAAAATCAGTCGCTCTCGCCTTACCCACTCACTGCATCTCAGACTTAAACACAGCTTGCATCTGTCTTCTGCGTTTTCACTGCAACTCCGCATCGTGATGTAACGTTACATTGCCAGTTTATTTTTTAATAATAAACAGTGGGAGAAAACTTAGTTAAATTTTGCAATCAATCCACACTTCACCCCTCTGTTTTTTACACAAAGTGCACCTTACACACACACACACACACACACACACACACACACACACATATACAGAGTTTCCTTCTGAATTAATTAAACTCAACTGTAAACACTTTTGAGCTTTGGGCAGGAGGATGAACAAACATGCACCTGTGTGTTCAACCTCCAGGTGTGTGTATGCTGATGTATAGATGCAGGGGAGGTGTGTGTGTGTAAGGTCAATTCATAAACACACACATAGTTTTGCATGAGGGCCTTTTCGTTGTCTTTAAACAGGAATGTCAGAGAATGAAGAACAGATTTGTTCCCTCCATGTTGAATTATTTCATCAAACAAACTGAAGTGCTGAAAACACACAAACAACATGCTGTCAAACAATGATTGTTGTTTATTAGCGAGCAACACGGCAGCATTGATTTAATTTAGTGTTCTCTGCAGACGCCTTGACATTATTTCTTAACCTCAGACAGTCAAGAGTTTATCAGATGGTCATTGCTGGACATCCAGCAGATGTTCGTTATGTTATGTCAAGAATTGCTTGCAGATTTTATCAGCTTTATCTAATTAAATCAGCAAAAGACCAAATGTAACTCTTGGCTCAGTGACCGAATCTCTGAGGATGAGGAAATTTAATCTGAAGAGATGTCAAGGCCAGGCTTTAGTTTGAGGAGTGTGCCGCCATGTTGGAGGTTCAGGCCGACTCACCTCCCGGCATCAGGCCTCGGCAGCAGAGTTAGCACGGCTTACACTGTTTACCCTCAGCTTTGAACAGGCCCACATTTATTAGTCTAAAATATTAGTTGTCACACCTGTGGACTTGGGCATATTGATCGATGCAGGGATCTGTGCGAGTATTGATGAGTGGCTCCTGAAGTGTTCGTTCTGCGTCAGCTATGGTGACGCTCATGTGTGGTCATGTTGAACAGAGGTGATACATCCCAACTACGTTGGTCAAAATGAATTATTCAGTGTTCCTCTAGTGGAGCTCAACTTTCCCAGTCTCCCGCGCTCACTTCGCTTAACGTTGTCTCTCGCTCCGTTGGATTCAGAAATAAGGAGAAGGAAGCTCGTCTCATTTTCCTCCCTGATGATTATTTGCAAACTGCTGTAGCATGAGCTCACTCGACTGTGCACACGCTTTCTCACTGTCATCACAAAGTTGGTAAAGGTCTGTGGGGTCTGTCCTGATTAAGTGAAGCATGCTTTGTTATGTTACCAAATGGGGGGGTGGAATGGACATTTGAGGGGCAGGCTGATGTTTACGAGTCTCATCTATTTCTTCATATCAAGCCCAAAACCAGAAGGGCTGGAAAACCAGTTCAGACCGTCTGACAGCCTCGACAGCAGGTTCATCTTGGGACCTCTTAATGTAGAAGTCCCAAGGTTTAAATGAACTTGATCCCCCTCAGAGTCTTTCTCCTCCTTTGGATGTCGAAAGCTACAAGAAATGTTGACTGCATTTGTGTTTCTGCGTATTTATTTGGTTATACTGTAATCCCCTTCATTGAAGTACTGGCTGCTTCAGGGTTGGACAGGGACTCTTCTTCTTTCTTTGTTTCTGTATATAAGACTTTGACACAATGAGGAATTGCTGTTGTGTTGTGTGATTTGAACTGAACACTCCATCCATATATTATTTAAATGACAAAGGAAGAAAGAAAATAAATACAGAGAACACCATTGTTTCTGTGGTTTCTTATTTTTTCATTCATCCACAAGTTTGACCTTGTGTAGTTGGGAGTCTGAACTCAGCTCTCTAACTGGTTCTCACATCTTCGCAAATAAATAAATAAAAATAAGGCGAATAGTCCATATTGGCATTATGGACTATTACACGACCAATAACTTCCTGGAGTCTCAGCAGGTTGCCCGACAACTGCTCAAAGCCAAGAAATAATACGGCACATAAAATGGCAAATTGTCATTTTCACACTTCGGTTTTCGATGGATTAATGAGACAAGCTACAAACATTAGTGTTAATTAGTGTGATTTATAATAATAATAATACTTTATTTATAGAGCACTTATCAAAACAAAGTACAAAGAGCTTCACTAGAGACACACAGAGAGAAGGAGATGGCAAAACACCACAGTAAATGATAAAATACACGAGGGGCAAAGTAAAAAGAAATAACAAAATAAAACATACGCAGGATAAAAATACAAAATTAAGAGAGAATAAAAACAGTAACATAACAGGCAGCTCAGATAAAATCAGGATATTTCTTTCTGATAAATGTGCGTTTGTAGAGGAGACACTGAGAGCCTAATTTGTTTGGGCAGGTCGTTCCAGAGCCTCTGTGTCCTGACAGCAAAAGCTCTGTCCCCTTTAGTTTCAGCCTGGACTCAGGAAGAGCCCAAAGATCTCAGGCTATGCAAAGGCTTATAAGGAGTTAAAAGATCCAAAATATAATCTGGAGCCAGGTCATGGAGAGCCTTAAAAGTAATCAATAAGATCTAAGTACTAAAACAGACCTGGAGCCAATGCAACGAGCCTGACAGGTGTCATTTGATCTGAGGGTTTTTTCATTGAAGACAAGAGAAGCTAGCTTTAGTGCTAGCAGTTTTCCCCGTTTCCAGATTTTATGCTAAGCTAAGCTAACCGGCTCCTGGCTGTAGCTGTAACAGACAGAGACGAGAGTGATATCAATCTTCTAATCTAACTCAGTCAGAAAACAAAAAAGTATTTTTCCCAAGATGTCCAACTTTTCCTTACATTGGAATTTAAGTACGCTAACTTGAAGTACTTGTGCAGTTGACAACAGTACATGACCAGTGATGAGGAACAAAACACATTTCTTTCTTTATTTTATTTTTTTATTTTTGTTTCCTGGTGTTTGATAAGAATGGCCTGCAGTGTGGGGATGGACTTCATTCTTTAAATTATGTCATTAACCTCCGTCTGTGTCGGACTGCAGTGCTCGCTCTGATTACAGGTTCTGTTGTGTAGAGTCACGCAGGCCGGCTGTAATGATCGGTTGATTACTTGAGTGGGTGTTTTTGTGGCGCAGCAGAAGACAACAGGTTGACAATGCTGTTGACTTTGTGTTTATGGAAATTAGATACATAATTACCCCGACTGCTCAAATAAGTATAAAAAATATACATAAAAACTGCCATCAGAACGTCCACCCATCTGATGATTGCACTGCAAGAAGTGAGTGAAATGTAGTAACTACACAGACCCATCCTAATGCACTTTTTTGGTCTATTTCTATCTATTTGAGACTTAATGACATACGAGGTCCAGCTGCAGTCTCGATTAATGATGCTCGTGATCAGTTATTTCTTTGTGAGCTCTTTCTGGCACCAGAGAGGACAAATGCATCAGGTTCTGTAAAGGCCTGTGCAGACCTCATGACTTTCAGCGCCGGCAGATCGCCGTGCTGCACACTACACAACTTGTCATCCTGTGACATGATCTTGAAGTCATTGTGGCGTTCACAATATGATCAAGTCCAACACTATCAGACGTCCTTTTATCTCCACCGGATCGCCCCAGGGTTGTGTCCTTTCACCTCTTCTGTATGTGCTGTACACCAGCGAGTGTCAAAGCCAGTGTGTGAGGCCTGAGTGATAGTGAGCAATCCCAATTATGGCCCTGTGGTTACGGAATTTTTAGAGTGGTGTAAATTGTCCTTCTTGGACATTAATGCGAATAACACTAAAGAGATGGTAGTGGACTTTAGTGTTCAGCAGTGTAAATATTTCGGCATTACTATTGATGATAAGCTGACGTTCGAACCTCATGTGGATGCTGTGTGTAAGAAAGCTCACCAGTGTATCCATTTTTTTCATAAGCTTTGGAGGTTTTTTTGAAAATGTTTTATTCTTGTTTCATCGAATCTGTTGTAACTTTCTCGTTGGTCTGTTGGTAGAGGTCACTCAACCTGTACAGAACAAAAATAGATTGCAAAGCATCATCAAAGTGTGCGGGAAAATTGCAGGCACAAGTTTGGAGAACCTCCTGCACTTATGAGGTTCGGACTTTGAAGAAGGCCCATTCAATCCTGGCTGATTCTAACCTCCCTCTGTGATTAGAGGAGAAGTTTAAGTTGCTTCCTTCGAGCCGTAGATACCGCACGCCAACATGTAATTCATTTGTCCCTGCTGCCTTTGGGCTTTATAGTTATAGTTATAGTATTGGGTTGACTGTTGTCTGTACTACAAATTGCTCAGGGACAATGATCCTTGAAGTAGCTGCCTGCTCTGCCAGCTGCCTGCTCTCATTGGCTGGATGTGGATGTCGGCCGACTCTTCTGGCGTCAGCAATGTGCCGGGGAGCCGTTTTGATGCGGCGTTGAGTAGTTCACACATAACGGCTGGTGACTGCCGATCAATCGCTGATTTACCCCCGATCACAGCCCGACGGTCGCTGAGCTCACGACAAATCAGGCTTAAAAACATGTAGTGTGAACTAGGCTTAAGGTGCAGCATGAGTTGCTGTCAGTTTATGAAGCGGCTACAGTAATGAAATGACCATTCTCTGTATGATCATCAGTACCAGAGACACCCAACATACAATCAGCTGAATCTGCAGCTTCTTTCCTTTATGAAGCTTTAAACTGACTTTCAGCTCATTATTTATCCGTTCTGCTGCAGCTTTCCTGTTTCCTGTGTGTCCAGACCATGGGCACCCTGACTGGTCTGCGGCTTCACAACCCCAAACGCAACAAACTATGATGCTCTGTGTGACACCTTTTCTATCAGAATCAGTATCACTTTCTTCAGCAGTTTGACCTACAGTAGTTCGTCTGTTGGATCAGACCACACGGGCCAGCATTCACTCACCACATGCATCAAGGAGCCTTGGCCGTCCATGACCAAAATACAGCAGGTAATCTTTTCCCACTGTCTTTCAGCCTGCAGGTGAATCTGTTCCTGTAGACGTTTGACTGCTGACAGCCTCTGACTGCTGGAAGATCGTGTCACAGCAGAGATGATTAAAAGCTCTTCATCATAGGACCCCCCCCCCCTGCTGATTGAGATCTTTATTCAGATGAAGTGTTGCCACTAAAACACACACATGCACAGCTTTGAAGTCTTTGCTCGAGCCTTTTGTTCCACGGTTTCCTCTCCTCTCTATGAGCATTAACTTTCATCCTCTGGCAAGAAAAGAGGATTTTAAATTGTACACAAGACATTTCATTAGGTACTCGCTGCCATGTTATTGTAGAAATAAAAAAGGCCACTGAGGTTGGAAATTTTGTGATAAATGCTTTAAAAAGGTTGCAGCTATAGTCAGTGTAGCAGGAAGGCAGGGGGTCCAGTTTCAGCCTGGTGTAGACTGAACCTATTGCAGGGAAAAATCATATATCAGATATATTTTGGCTGTGCTGTTAAAATGTGGTAATGAAGCTCTGTTCTTGTCAAAACCAAGCTAGCACTTTTAATTTGCTGTCAGCCTAATTTCTGCTAATCCTCGCTGTTCTAGACACAAACTTACTAAAGGAAATTTTACTTTCCATATTTAGCTGGTGAGTTTATTTGCTGGGACTAATTATTTATTTAGGTTAAGTCAGGTCCACATGTCAGAAACCAAAGTATTGGACAACGTATTCAGGTACTGGAATTTAGAAGTTCTAAAGTCTTTTGCTCTTCCATTTTGTTTTGGTTCAAAAACCTGTTGAACCTGCTAGTGATTTCCACACCAACATATGTGAAAATAGGGCTCAGGATTAAAAATACGAAGGGTGTGGACCAATTTGTGGTTTAATTTGGAGGTCTTGTTGGTATTGGTGTGTGTAAGTGTTATGAGTTGTATTTTTTCTGCTGGACCACCAACGGAGCTCCTCGGATTCCTGGCCTGCTAGCAGTCAGCCAGCTAGCGCTCCAGTGGCTAGCGACCAGCCCGTTCCCCGGCCTGCTAAAACTGCTGGTCCCCATCCTGTTTCCCGGCCTACTAGCCTGCAGGCTGGAGTTTCCCCCCCGGTTCCACGTCTGATCCACCTCCAGTAAGGCCAGCTGGAGGGCGACGTGGATCCCACCGTCGAGGAGCAAAAACACCAGCCCACAACCCAGCCGGCCCGTCTTGGCCCACTCCAACCCCCGACGACCTGCCCTCTTTTGTGGGAAGTCGCCTCGCCATCTTCCCGGGAGGCCGTGGTGGTCATCTGAGGCGACCTGGTCACCATGGCTCTGGACATCAGGACCAGCTCCTTGGCCCTCCATCGGTGATCCGATCGATTCCTGTCCCCGGTCCCTCATCGGTGGTCCGACCAGCACCAGCTCCGTTGGTGGTCCAGCCCACTCCTGTTCCCCGTGCCCCGTCGGTGGTCCAACCGGTACCAGCTCCGCCGGTGGTCTGATCGACTCCTGTCCCTGGTCTCTCGTCGGTGGTCCCTGGTCCCTCATCCGGCCCACACCAGCTCCTTGAGTCCGTGGTCCCCAGCCCAGCAGCTCAGTCCGTGGTCCCCAACCCAGCAGCTCAGTCTGTGGTCCTCAGCCCAGCTGCTCGTCCCATGCCTCCTGCGCTGGCCTCCAGTGGGTTCCGCGCTTGCCGCCGGCCTCCAGACCCGTGCGGCCCGTCTGGTCGAGACCCTGGCTGTTACCCTCCCCAACCAACCAGTTTCTCTCCCCTGCCTTCGGGCCGACCCCCTGAACTCTGCCTCCTGGGTCGTATTACGAGACGACCTCCTTGAACTCTGTTTCCCCACCGATCTGCCCGGCCTGTTGGGTCGTCCTCCGGGACGACTTCCTGAACTTTGGTCCTGACCTCCCTGGCCCTCTCCCTGTCTGCTCCCTGGACTATCTACAGTGGGGGAAATAAGTATTTGACCCCTTGCTGATTTTGCAGGTTTGCCCACTTACAAAGAATGCAACGATCTATAATTTTAATCATATGCACATTCTAACAGTGAAAGACAGAATCCCAAAGAAAATTCCAGAAAATCACATCATATGAATTTATAAAAATTGATGACCATCTGATGAGGAAAAACAAGTATATGACCCCCTACCAAACAGCAAGTATTCTGGCTCCTACAAGCCAGTTAGTCTTTCTTTAAGACACAGCCCCAATCCCAACCAATTATCTACATCAAATACACCTGCCTCACCTCGTTACCTGTATAAAAGACACCTGTCAACACCCAAACAACCAGCATCCAACATCACCACCATGGGCAAGACCAAAGAGCTTTCTACGGACATCAGGGACAAGATTGTTGATCTGCACAAGGCTGGGATGGGC
>NC_060156.1:27809013-27837355 GCF_021292245.1 Micropterus dolomieu | reverse complement strand
AGCACGACAACGACCCTAAGCACACCGCCAAAGCAACAAAAGAGTGGCTGAAGAAGAAGCACATCAAGGTTCTGGAGTGGCCTAGCCAGTCTCCAGACCTGAATCCAATTGAAAATCTTTGGAGGGAGCTTAAAAATCGAGTTGCCAGGCGACAACCTCGGAACCTGAATGATTTGGAGGCTGTCTGCAGGGAGGAGTGGGCCAACATCCCTGCCGAAATGTGCACAAACCTTGTCACCAACTATAAAAACCGTTTGACATCTGTGCTGGCCAATAATGGCTTTTCTACAAAATATTAACATGCTGTTTGTCCAGGGGGTCAAATACTTGTTTTTCCTCATCAGATGGTCATCAATTTTTATAAATTCATATGATGTGATTTTCTGGAATTTTCTTTGGGATTCTGTCTTTCACTGTTAGAATGTACATATGATTAAAATTATAGATCGTTGCATTCTTTGTAAGTGGGCAAACCTGCAAAATCAGCAAGGGGTCAAATACTTATTTCCCCCACTGTATTTTTGTTTTTCTGGCCCTCCTCCTGTCCTTCCTCCGCCCACCCGGGTTCGTTTTTGCCCCTGTTTCTGTGGATTTGGATTTCTGTTTGGATTACCTTGGTTTTTGGACTTGGTTTTTGTTTATCAGTCACTCTGCCAGTAAGTGTGCTCGCCTTTTGTTCGTTTTAATAAACCTTTCGAACTATATCTCCTCTGCTATGCGTCCTGCATTTGGGTCCACCAACCTTCCCCACACCTCAAACTATGACAACAAGAAACTGCAGAACTAAGACAGGAAGCATTTGCAACATAAAAGAAGTTAAGGCGTCCCCATCAAAATGTATGTAAAAATAAAGAATGTTATGCGAGATGCAGTAGTGAAATGCTGCTCACATGTTGTTACATCAGTAATTAATTAACATGTATAAGGAAACCTCAGTACTTTGAATATTTTAACACATTTTGCTTGTGATGGGGTACTTTGGGGTGTTACTTAAGTAAAGCCTGAATGCTTCCTCCACCTCGGATGTGCCTTTTGAAGTGTCAACATGTATCACATCTGGACACCCACGTCCTCTGTCAGCAGCAGCTGATGGCGACTCTGCACTCGCTCACATGTAAGTCCTAATCTGCTGCCGCTGGCTGGTTGGCACTTTGACGCAGCCACGTGGGCAGAACAGTGAGCAGGCGTGAAGATTAACAGCGTGTCTGACTGAAGAGAAAACTAAACAAAGATATTACACAAGTTCTCTCAGGAAGTCTCCTGTGTCTCCAGTGTGACACCAGAGAGCCTCTTCCTAATAAGACTTTATTGATTTACTGCATATGAACTCGCTTAATGTAAACACATGTAAACAACTGATGCTGTTTGCTTTCTTGGGCAGACGGACTCCTGTGACGGCTCTTGTGCGTCATTCGTCAACATTGTTCACACACAGAAGCAGCTGTACACCACTTTCTAAGCAAAAACTTGACAGGAGAATATGCGGTCCTCAACGCGGACCTGCTGTCAGGGGGGTTCAAACGGTACAGATGACCCCGGTCCATGCAAAGGTCAATGGTTAACCCTTAAATGGGATCAAGTAGAACACTTTACTTGCTATCCTATAAGAATAACAATTTTTAGATGCATTTACATGATAAATAAATGTGTTATTATCATTACAATATATTTCATACTTGATAACTTCATAACATACTGATAATCCACCCCCCCGCTGTTATTATGAAAATGGTACGGTTGAAACATTTGGCCATTCAGATGTGCAGGGTCTGCAAAAAGCCAGTCCTTTAAACGAACACTGCACCCTGTCAGGGGCCCAAAAAAGAGAATCTAAAATAAACAGAGAAAAATAAAATCATAGGGAGGCAATGGCCATAATAAAAATTTATAAGCACAATGTAGCCTATGTATGACAGTTAGGCAGACTAGTAAAGCTTTAGGTAGCTTAAACTTTAAATAATGTAACACCAGAGCTGCCAACTCTTAGGCACTGAGCGCGAGACTCACGCAATTGACAGTTTTCACACGCTCTCACGCTACACATCAATTTTATATATAACTCATAATAACGACTTGGGGCGCGTGAACTCCACCCAGCTGATGCGACACCGGCGTCTCACGCTGTGAGCTGCGGTAAATAACTGAACGTGTTTTGCAAAATAACCATCTAAAATCTGGTTTGGGAATGTGAGCAGTGAACATTTGTGTGGATTTGTGGTGAGATTTCTGCCTGATCAGTGTTTTCATTAAGTGGAGTTATGTAAACTGAGGTTCAGGAACGGGACCACACCTTTCTCACTTATTCGACAACCTGCGCCTCATTCAATTCCTCCAATCAACCACCTGTGCTTCACTCACTCATTCAATCCACCCGTGCTTCTCGAATCCAATCACATGCACTCACGTATATAAGCTGTCTAACCTGTTTTCTCTCCTGTTTCTCAGTTCTCACATCCGTCCCACCCAAACTCTGCTTGTTCACCTTTTTTAATGGGCAGCACAGTGGCCCAGTGGACAGCACTGCAGTCTCACAGCAAGAAGGTTCTGGGTTTAGACCTTGTTCAGCCCAGGCCTTTCTGTACTGAGTTGGCATGTTCTCCTCGTGTGTTAAAGTCCGTATAAAAGTCACATGAGAAAATATTTGAATACACATTTAATGTGTATTCAAATATTAATATATTTATCTGTTAAGTTCTGTGTGTGTAGCGTGAGGGGACTACAAACTTTTGCTGTATAATAACAAAAAACTACCTTGTAAAAGTTAAACTACAGGAGAAATATATCTAAAAGAGAGAGCTTTACTGCATTACATTCTATTATACTTTGAAACACCAGCTTCCTGAATTTTGTGTTTCCCTTTATATTAATAAAGATTAGTAACACCCACAAGTTCCCCTGTAGCAACTTCTAGAAAATTGTTAAATACCAGTCAGCAGCACATCAAAAGTCATAGGATACAGCTGCAAAGATGGTTACAATATAATAAGCTATACATGTGGTAAGCCTCTGTTTATATTAATATTTGTTAGGAATGTGATTTTGTGTTCATGCTTTTTCCCGTTTTAGTCTGTTTTCATGGGTTTGGTTTTGGGTTCTTTGTTTCTGCAAGTTTTATTTGATCTTGTCAAGTTTGTTGTTGTGTTCTGTAGCTTAGTTTATTCTTTTGTTCATTCGCATGTTTAAGTTTACTTTGTATCTGTCTTGTCTCTTATCTCAGTTCTTAGTCCTGCGTTCTAGTTCTTTGCCTCAGATCTTAGTCCTGTGCCTTAGTTCATGTACTAGTGTTACTCTTGGTCTTTGTACTTCTGTGTTTGTTGTTATTTTGGTCTTGTCTGCTTTGTGTTTTGTTTATCCTAAGTCTTAGTCTGTTAGGTTGTAATTTATTTGTATTAAGTTTTCTATCTGCTAATAGTTGGTTTGTGTTCTCTGTCTGATGCTGAGTGTTGTGTCCTGCTGTTGTCTTTGGATTTCTCTGCCTATGCTCTGGATTATTTTTGCTTGTTGGATTTTCCTCAGTTTTGGACTTTACCTTGTGCTCCCATGTAAGCTTGTTTCAGTTTGACCTTTGAGTTAATAAATATTTTGAACGGCACCTCCCACGCCTGTTGTCTGTGTTTGGGTCCACACCTAAGTCTGCACTCAGCCATCCATGACAATTATTATCATCTTTTCAGCTGACCCAGCCATATGCTCTATACAGTATTTCAGTTCTGCACACAATTTGACCAATACTTTGATTAATGTAGTCCTCAAGATTGAATTTGATAGATGAAGTATGTTTATTTGTTCACTCATAATTTGAATTTATGATTTAATGCTTTGCAGTAATTTCTTCAGTTTTTGATTTTACTTTTCTTTAATCACTCAAGCATTGAAGTAGGGCTGCAACTAATGACTATTTTGTTAGTCGATTAATCGATTATTGAAACGAATAATCGACTATTCGGATTATGAATTGCAAAATTACACAATGCGTCTTATTTAGCTGTCAGCTTTTAAATTGAACTTGAGGTTGTTTTAGGCATGTGCTAATTAACAGTCACGACAATAAAATAAATACTAAATGGATATTTTAATGAATGTTTCTGCTGCAGCAACAGAAAGTTCCTCTGATATCAAGTCCTGAGCAGCTGATCTGCTGTTTAGTGACTGAGCAGTTTACACGCCAGTACTGCAACACACCGGGACAAACTGACACCATATACAAAGAAAGGAATAACGTGATGCATTACATTTGCCGATTTACAGGGGGGTCAATAATTATTATAATGATTATTAATTAACTATTTTATAGTAGACAGCGTTTCACAATGTTTATGTATTTTCCCCTAACTCAACAACTCACAAAACTCAGATTTTTTTTTTTTTAAAGGAGTTTGGGGCGGATTAGCCGCCGCCTCACGCATTGCCAGGAGAACCGTTTTCTCTTCTTTAGAAAGTATGAAATTGTCGGGTGTTGTCTAATCTTGCGAACTCAGCAGCAACATGTTCTCCAGCCGGGAACGTCACCATGAGCGATGCATCGTTTATGATTGTAAATTCAGGGCACATCTGGAACGTGAACGCGGCCTTTGTGTATCATAAATGTGCTACTCTCAGTGCCATTAAAAATCAATCAAATTGTCCAAAGCAAACTGTATAGAAAATGTTACAGCTCATAGCGTGAAGTAACACAGCTTTAATGGGAAGCTAGTTCGCTAACTATCTTACCGAGACGAGTCTTCATCATCCACAGAGCAACAACGCTACACGCCTCCTCTTCAAATGCTCCGGTGTTTCCAGGAAAGCTCAGCTTTGCAGACCTTTTTGGCTGAGTGAAGAGTGAAGTGCTGCCACACTTGAGGTTTTAGGTGGTGAAGGTGTTACTGCAGCGGTGATGTTGTTTTAGTAACTTTACTGTTCACATCACTTTAGTCCGTTAAGCTGATGGTGTCGTTAAGGCCCGATGACGTCATGAACGAATTGATTATTAAATTCTTTGCCAACAAATTTAATAATCGATTTGTCGACTATGTCGATTAGTTGTTGCACCCCTACTTTGAAGGCCATTTTTTTCTTCTTCTCTTGTCTTGATTTAAGTTAAGGAACATAACTATTCCAGTCTAATTTGAAAGATAAAAAAAAAAAAAAACTATATGCGAGCATGGCCTGAGTGGGTCTACAACACTGAATTTGGAAATAGTTGTTATGGACTCCATCTGTGTCACTATAAGGCTAATGGCCAAGAGCTTGTTTGAAATTGCCCATTGTTGTATTAGAACTTAAGGTGGCTGGTGGAGGTGGTGCTGGAGTGGGTGTCGATGAGGGGCCCAGTTTGAAAAATGTTGTCCCCCTGTCCATAATTCCTAATGCCTGCCTTCCCAGAAACCACAAAAATGAGAAACTGTGACTTTTACCTGGTGCACACTAGAGGGTTTTTATATCTTAACCAACTTTAAATGTGGGATACCACTGACATGACGACAGAATTAACAGATTTTTAATATTTTAATTTGAAGAGCGCCCGCAGCAGATGATTCAGTCCAGATGCAGGACCACCCCCCACTTGGCGTTTTCACTAAACAGTTCACTAACAGCTCCGGTAGATTCGGGGGTCTCACAGAAGCTTGTGATCAAACGTGGCTTCAGAAAGAAACAAACATGGAGGCAGATTGTCGTTGTCAGCTGGTTGACCTTCTGTGTGCTGCACAGAAAAAACAAGAAGAGAATCAAACTGTGGATGAAGAGGGAATCAGTGTGAGCAAAAACACGCCGGTGACGCTTCCCGGTCATTGGCTGCTTAAGATAATGTCTGTAAACCCCTCACACTACAGGATAATTTGGGCCAATAATTGGTTACGACAAGCCTTAGATCAGGAACGCAATTGTCAGGATGGCTCTAATATCGGCTCAGTTATCCTGTGCAGCATCCGATGGCAGATGGAAATGGAAGGATGAAACTCGAGAAAGTGTTTGAAATTTATACCATTGTGTAAAATAAATCTGCCATGAAATGGTGCTAACGAATCCAAGGTTTCTGCAGAATTATAGGATGATATCTGAGCAATAGTCATCAGCTTGTGATGAATATTCAGAGCTGTCATCATCATCGCTTGTTTTCAGTAAATCTGAGTGAACTCAGAACTAAGCAACCAACAACTCTCCGATGTAATGGAAACTTGTTTTAACCGCTCGGTATGTTTCACTGACAAACTGATTCAGCTGCAAATGAGCCTCTGAACTCAATACTATTATTAGGTCACAAAAACACAGATAACTTTGTTTCCATCTTTTCTTCATCATTGTCATGCAGACCCGCTCTCCTCCTCCTCCTCCTCCTCCTCCTCAGTATCTCCTCCTGTGTGCAGACAGCGATGGAGGTCCTGCCGTGTGAATACAGGCAGGTATGCTCGGCGGCTGTTTGCTCTCAGCTGGCTCACACTGATAAGGTTCAGGGTCTAGGGGAGTCGTGCTGCTGCAGCTGCCAGTTCATTTACTTGCGTTGTGATAAGGCCGGTCAGCCTCAGTGAGCCAGGACGGTTGTTGGTCAATTTAGTCCATTCAGAAAAAGTAAACTAGCGTTCTGTGTTGGAAATGAGAATAATATTTCTCAAAGTTTCCTGTGGACTGAGCGGTCAGAGTCAAAAAGAAAGTAAAGTGTGTGGATGTTTTAAATACCTGCAGAGAAAATCAGTTATGTTTTGTTTTGGAGTTTTGTTGTTTGCCAAATGAAGAAGCAACCTCTCCCCTTACACTACATCTGATCCCTCTCTTATTTAATTCAAATGAATAGTTTGTTTTCGTCATTTATGGCTTACAGATGCTGAGTGAGTGACGTCTTATTTCAGGACATTTAATTTCACCGCCAGAAGAACTAATACTCTGCTAATATCAGAACCTGCCTCCGTTATTGAGCCCTGCAGGAGTCTCAGCTGTGGAGCTTGGATTTTCATTAATAGAGGATATTTTTCAGGAAGTAAAGGATTTAGCAGAAATATTTGATAAAAGTGATGTAATGTTTTGCACCAACGCGGCACATTAAGTGAGATTAAGTGTTTAAACCTTATTCAGCAATCAATCTACCTATCAATGAATAAATCATCCAAACAACAGTTAGTCTTCTCTTGCATTACAGCAACAAACCATCCACTTGCGTTTGTTTGTTTTTACACAACAACATCAAGCACATTTTCCGTTATCCATTTCTTACACTACTGACTTTACAGATTTGTTGTTGGTTTTGCTTATTTGCTTATTGTTGTAAATAAATTACGTTGTTATTTAGTTTACCGGTGTGTCTCCGTTTTTATTGCAGTCCAAGAGCCGGGCAATGACATGAAGGCAAAAAAAAAAAACAGACTCTACCCTCCTCCATTAGTGTCTTAACGTCCACAAGTTTAGCATTGCTAAATGACAAAACTGTCCATTTCTGGTGAAAATGAGTTAGGAGTGATGGATTGAAATCCTGAAACGGGCCATATCGATTAGTACTCTGCAGTAGTTGGACTTTTGTGTGAAGTTTCAGTCAGCTGTAGTGTTTCACTCTGCATGTGACCGGCTGCCATGATTCTCCACCTCTGCTCAGCTGCGAGCTCTGCCCCGTTTCATCTTCTCACGGTCTCTCTGGGTTCAGATGTGATCGGTGGGAGGAGAAACCAGACGTAGCGGCAGCTGTTTCCTGGCTCATAGGGTTACACAACCATCTGTCTGACATTGCAAAGTCAGATTGAGTCTTATTAAATTAGAGTCAACAGCTCTGATTTGAATTTATTAAAGGCTGATGAGGAGACTGATTGTAAGGGAGAAGACAACAAGATTTCAATCAGTCTGTAACAAGTGATTGAGCTGCACGTGTTTTAAATGAAAACAAATCATCACCATCACAAAACAATTGAACTGCTGAAAAAGCACACTGAAACTTCTGCTGTGTCAAGAAGGTTTCAGAAAACTCAGGATGTCTTGCACGGCATTGATCATTGAAGTCCGTGTGGGGAAACATCTGCAGGACAGAGTGTGAACACAGTGTGTTGCCAAACCAAATCTGAAGATTGCTTTTGGTCCACATTATTTGTCCTTGCTTTCCCATATAGAGTCTACAATGTCATTCTTTAATAGCCTAAACATGTGCAACCACTCTACTGGACACTCAAATGTGGGAGCTGGAGGCCACTTGTAACACCCATCCCCTGTGAGCGCAGCGGTTCATTAAAGTCCTAGATCTGCCTGTGACCCTGACAGGGTTTACTGCTTTGACTGCATCCTCTTGGCTTTCTGAGTAAAATGAAATCTACATATCTTATTAAGAGTAGATGCATTATACATGCTTGTTTATTGGTTTATGAAACAAGGACAATTCAATCCTCATGAGCCATAGCTGCCCACGTAACCATGCAAGAGCAGCAATGAGACAGTAATTCAGTACATTTACTCTAGTACTGTACTTAAGTACAAATTAGAGGTATTTTACTTGAGTATTTTCATGCTTTTCACTACATTTATCTGACAGCTCCAGTTACTTTACAAAGTCAGATTTTTACAAACAAAACATATGAAGAGTTTATAAAATATGATGTTTTGTTATGAATTAAACTCCAACAGTTTATACAAGTACAGCTAATACATTAGTTGATTGCCAGAACTTTTATTGGAACTTTTATCATGTAAAAATATTTCATGGTTCCAGCTTCACAAATGTGAAGATTTGCTACTTTTCCTTTTGATTATTTTAATAATTTTGAGATTTGAACTGACAGAACAAGGGTTTATTTTCATGATTTTTACAATCAATAACTGGATAAAATAATTAGCAGATTATTTCATAATGAAATGAACATTAATTGCGGTCTGATACAAAATACTTCAACATCAACCAACTACAACTGTCATGTCAGGCTTTGTCACCTCTCCCTTCCTCATGTTTCTCCGTTTCCCCTTCCCCGCTGTCTCTGTCAGTTTTGTCTGTCATGTCCTGTCTGTGTGTGTTTGTGGGTGTGTCTGGCTCATCGCCACCTGCAGCGTCTCGCACCTGTGGCTCATGAAGCAATCAACCTATGCAGTGAAATACTCTGGTTCTTCCTCCGCTCTTTGCTAGTTTATCATTTTACCTTTTGTGGTATGTTGCTCTGGCCAGCTCTTCGAATGATTGTCCAGTTGAGGGTTTTTGGTGATCAGTACCTAACGTCTTGTTTCTGTCTGCTACAGTTTCTTCCTGTGTGTTGAGTCGCTGCCAACCCTGCATACTTGTTTGCTTGCCCACCAGCCTTCCTGCCAGCCCTGAACAGAGCTCTAGGACTTTTAAGTACATTTTCACTTAAGTAACATTCTTCTTAAATCTTCTTCTACAATCAGCCTGATAGAACCATTTAAATCTGTTCATTATGTTGGTTGTTTGGTGTGGGTTACTGATTACTGAAACTTTAAAATGTAGGCTATTTGACTGTTTTAATCTGTAATGAAATTGAGCAACTGTAAAGTAAATGATCCCCTTAACTGCCATTGTAATCACTCAGTTTAAAGTGCTCCCACACAGCTGAAGGCTTCATTTTAGTTTCCCTTTAAGGTGAACTGGAGCGTTTTGCTCATCACTGTGAGAGGAGGTCAGGTGTGCAAAAAAACAATATTCAAATGTAAAAATTACTAAGTGAATACCTACCTGATGACTGAGTATTCGTGTGGCTAAAAAGGGGGTAAATAAAGCCGGTCTATGCCAGAAAGAACAACATCATGCAGCATTATGAAGTGCTAATTAAAGCCCACATCACAGACATCATCTAAAAATAACACATAATGGACTAATGGTAGAATGAAAGATAATCAATTACGGTGATAAAAAATAAAGACTGGAGTTAACAGGGTTAGAGTTGCTTCTAATGCAAATAATTTATTAACAAACTGATTATAAATTACTAAATGAACAGCATGTGTCTTGTTGGGAGTGGTAAAGTACTGTGTACTGATTTCTGTTCTTGACAAGTTTTTAAACTTTAGTCTGAAATATTGTTTCAAGTCTGTGGTGGTGTTGATCAAAGCCAGCAGTTAGATCCTGATCAGCTCTGCTACCGAACAGCTTCACAGCAGCTGAGCTCCACTCTGATGTTAAACTAGGATTAACTTTCAATTTCATGGCTTCAAAGTCGCTTTGATCAAACATCCAGGTTTCTTTTCATTTCTAGTAATTTCCAACAACTTCACCTCCATTTAAAGCTTTAGTCAACGGGACTAAATGGAAATTAATTATTTAAGCCGGAAATTAGTGTTCATCAGAAGTTGCTATATTTATTACTATATATTAAACACTTCTTACAGAATTCAGCTTCAGAGCAATGTTTTTGATTACACTAGTAAATCAACAATGAAAGGTTCAAACTATTAGAAAACAGACACATTTTACTCTGATCATTAGCCAATTAGCAGTAAACGCTGTTGTGGTTTTGGTCTGTTTTTTGATGTATCCACTCATGATGTTTTTCTCTCCCTGTATTCTCATTTGTCTGTGATTTGTGTTTCATTTTGTCAGTCATTAATTGGTTCAGTGTTTTCTGTTTTTAGTTTGTTAAATTCTCCCTTGTGTGTTGCTGTGTACATGACTTCCTGTGTTATTTTGTAGTGATCTGTTTCATGTCATCTGATTAACCTGATGTGTTACACCTGTCCGCTCCCTTCCTGCTCATTTGCCCTTGATTAAATGTGCTCTGTTCTGTTTAGTCTTCGCTGTGTCTCTGTGTGCTCCCGGCTTTTGGGACTCAGTTTGGACTTTTGTTTTGGATTAAACATTATTACTGCACCAGCATTTCTGATGTCTTGCATTTGGGTCCACCTCTCGGTATCTGCCTCAGCACTTGGCCATGGACCATGACAAACACAGCTGAGGCTGCAGGTATTTGGTCATAAACCACAGATGATGTGACTAGATGAAAAGTCAGAGGATGACTAAAGTCAGTAGGATATATCGTCTGGGCCAAGCCATCCAATACATGTGTGATAATTTACTGGGTAATTGAGAACTTTAACCTTCTGGTGGCACCAGAAGAAAAGATTATTAAGTCACTTTGATTTTGGTGAGTGGATAGGACATGTGCCTTTGGTGTGGGAGACCTGGGGTTATTTCCCACTGCAACACATCCACTAGTGTGTCCCTGTGCAAGACACTTGATCCCTAGATGCTCCAGAGGCGTGTGACCTCTGACACATAAAGCAGTTGTAAGTTGCTTTGGATAAAAGCTTAAGCTAAATGAATGTAATGCAATGTACTTCGTAGCTTTCATTGTATGGGGAACATCAGTACAAGATTTAATGGCAATCGATCCAATAGTTGAAAAACATTTTATGGATGAAAGTACTGGGACACTAGGAGCTGTCCCAATACTTTTGTGAGGGGCTGTGTGTATTTTTTCCCCCTTTTTTCTCAAGTCTCTTTGTCGTTTCTTCGCTTGAACCGGAAGTAGTTCCACTTCCGCTCTTATTTGCGATCCGAGGAGCTATGAGAGAAGATACACCAGTGCATCCTTCGCGGAAGTCTATTAATGACCGGCACACCGCCTTACTGGGTAGCCGTTATATTGATTGGCGGCTGCAGCTGATTGGACTGATCTGATACATCAGGACAGATTAAATTCAAGAGTATCACTGCAAAGTAGAAGAAGTTAGCCTATATTTGAGTTGTTTTATGATTCATTGAAAATCTGTGTTCATTGTAAGTCTGAACAACAAAGGCCCCACACACAACTTTATTTCAGAAGTTAGTTCTTCAGAATTAAAAATATAAATGCACATAATATAAGCATTGTGCCAGTAGAAATTATCCTGTGCCTCTGAGCAGGATGTCCAGCAACCTATAATTATTCATGTGCAGGTGTTAAACAGTTAACATGTATAGAGAGAATCATGCTGCTCTGCAGTGATAAGAGACTTTATTAGTACCAACACAGTGCAAATGTATGTAGACACAAATCTCCATCAAAAGTCTTTAAAGCTTTTAGACTGTCAGCTGATCTACCTGTAATCAGCTGCTGCCGTCAACAGAAAAGGACGTCGCTTTAGTGACGCTTCGGAGGAAAGGTGGTCTCATGTCTCTACAAACATATTTTCTCCTTCCTTCTCTCCTGGCTTGGTTTCCGTGCGTCTCGCCCACCGGGGATGCATGGAGAGACGCAAGTTTCAATAAAACAAAGCTAGCTCCATGAGAAAATGATTTTCCCACTTTGGTGTGGAGGAACTTAAGTGGCCCAGTCAGATCGCTGACCTCAACCCTATTCACCACCTTCGGGATGAACTAGAACTGAGATTGCGGGCCAGGCCCTCTTGTCAAACATCAGTCTGACCTCACAGATGCTTTTTTTTTTTTTATGAATGGGAAACAATACTCAAAGCCCTCGCAGAAGAGTGGAAGCTGTTACAGCTGCAAAGGAGGGACTAATTCCATTTTGATGCCTATGGATCCAAAATGGGATATCATAAAAGTAATGTGCAAGTTTCCAGGTACTTTTGTCAGACTGAGTAGAGAGCCATGTTGCTAAGAATGTCGACAGTGATGTGGAGAACATGATTTGTAGTGAGAACACTGAAACATTCAAAGCCACCAGAATCCTCCTTTCAAAACAACCAAAGCAGATGTTCTTGTTGTAATTCTGTGTGCCTCTGTTCACTGCAGGTTCTGATGTTTGATCATGAGCATTCCTTCAATGAAAAGGCATCATACCATCTATCTCAGTCGCACTCCACACGTGTGTGATGACTCATACCGCTGTTTCTCTCCGAGCCCCAGTGTGAAGGAGCAGAAAGGGGCGGCTGGACCTTGTCCTTGTAAATGTAGATAAACAAGCCTGCCAAAATGTCAAACTATTCCTTCAAGTGAACATCATGACCTGATAACTCTATCACAGTCATCTCAACCTGCAGTTTACAGTGTGTGTGTGGTTCCCTGACGTACTTTGATCTCAGCTGACAGTGAAGAGGCAGGTTGGACTGGAGAAGCAGAGTGACACCTGGAAACAGCTGGACAGACAGATGTTCCTACCTGGACGTGGTGTGTGGCAGCACAGATTTCCACATCAGCATCAGGACTACTAAACATGACAACATGTTCCCGCGGATTCGTGTCGGGGGGGAAATATTAAACGATAAATCAACATGTCCAGTAACTTTGGCTTTGTGAATGTAGACACTCAATGAGATTTTAGTGATGCATTTAACTTGTTTCACACAAACGCTATTTTTATTCTTATTTTTTTTCGAGGAGAAAGTGAATCCTGCTGTCTGTGATCACCTTCACTGTGTTTTAATGCAGCTAAATTCATCATACACTTGTTCTCATTGACACATTTTCTGTCTCTGTTGTTAGACAAGTCCGTAAGGATGAACTTTGTGGTGGCTCAAACACAATGTTGACCAGCAGTTGTTAGCGAGCTGCTGAGCTGCAGATAAAATTTCATGATCCGGAAATCGTCAGACATAATATTATTGGTTAAAATAATACTGGTTAATAGAGGGCCTCCCTCCCTTCTGCCCCATAGGACCTTATTTCAGAAAAAATATGTATGTTAGTCAATGGTAACAGAACTTTTTTAAAATCCCGTTCAAATTGACTCCTGAATTACACCCATTATGTTTGTCAATTTAGAAGATAATATAAGAAAAGTCAGTTTGTCATTAAAAAATAAAGTAACATTTAGCTTTGAAACCGCTTGATAGATGAATAGAATAGATTTGCACAAGTTTATGTACAGGTATGCTGTGCCGTGCCTGAATTACAAACAAAAAAAAACAGTAATAGTAATGCAGGCTGTGGCTCAGGAGTTAGTGGGTTGCCTGCTAATTGGAAGTTCGGCGGTTCAGCGTGTCGAATCGCCCCCGATGGCTGTTCCATCGGTGTTTGAATGGGTGAATGCGATGTAAAAACGCTTAGAGTGGTCGGAAGACTAGAAAGGTGCTCTACAAATACAGAGCATTGTTCAGTCATGAAGGTGAGCCACCTGTCATGAAACTCTACCAGCCGGCCTCACAAGGCTTCTTCTGTGGCTGTGTACAAATATCTCTAAAGCTTCTATTTTATTCCTACAGGTGAGTTAGAGAAGGGGGGGGAATCATCTTTCCAAGGCACGACTCAGCCGGCAGCTTCCAGAAATAGCCTCTCTTTATCAGTATCCATCACTCACATGGCCGTGAACTTTGTGAGTTAGTGGTCGCGATTACTTCCCTCCTCCACGCTGTGTCTCTGTCACAGCTCCTCAGCAGGGCAGTGCAGTCTAGACCTTCATTTTGGGACCATTTAAAATTCTTGCCATTTCAGGGAGAGTTTAAAATTAGCTGCCCGGCAGCCAGCGGCTCTTCATTCATGAGTTATTACAACCTGAAGCAGCTCAGGTCACCCAGTCGACAGGCAGGAAAGAGGGAGAGTCGGGGAGTGATGGGGCACAGAGGATATGTCATGAAAACCACCTTCATAAACCATTTAAGCAGCATCTGAAGTGACGGAACTCTCTGTTAGTTATGGATGCAGAGCAGCGTTTGTCGGCTAAATTTGACGACGTGAACTCGTTCGGCCAAAGTGATGGCTCTGGGTGTCCTCTCACCTAGTCAGAGAGGCATTTCACACAGGAGGCAGAGAAAAGCTTATGGATGGATGTCTTGCTTTATTAAGCGTGACTGGGTACTTCAGTCGGATTCACTGAACTAACAGATGAGTTACTGAGGCTTGTGTGGTCAGACGATTAGCACTCCTGCAGTGTAAAGAACGGAAAGTGGTGGTTCAATCGTACAGAAAAGAGCAGCTCAACGAGAAAAAAACAGTGGAGATACAAAAAGAGAGATAAGACAGCATCTGGAGAGGTCCTCTAGGGACAGTAAGCAGACCTGATCCTGACCATCTGAGAGGTCTGGACCTCAGTTTACCTCAGTAAACAATTTCCTAATGAGTTTATGCTCTCGGTCGCTAGTTTCAAGTCTTCTTCAACACAGCATGATGTTCATTTAGTAAATTATGGTCCCATTTAGAGGGAAATAGACTAGAAAGCAGGGGAGGCTTTAGGGCGGGGCTACCTTCCCGTCTCTGTGCCAGTTTGTTGTAGTACTTCATGTCTAGTGTTCCAGGAGTTTGCCAGTGTTTCGTCGTTATACTATTTTCTGACCTTGCCTCAGCCTACTCCTTACCAGATTTGTTTGCTTACTGCCTGGTTCTGAGTCGTGCTTTTGCAGGGTACCCCCAGGATTCTCTGAGTTAAATTTAAGACTTTTTAAGAACTTTTTAATAACACCTAGGATGAAATTTAAGGCTAACTTCACTGCCGTAGTAATGGAAAATCTGTATCAATTTTAAGCCCAAGAAAATGATTAATTACGAAGTTACCTGAATTCAATAAAACATTATTATATTTATTATAATCACATTCATATTTAATACACAATCACTTTTTGGGGTTTGTTTGTTCTCTGATAACATAAAATGAATACAATATTTGTCGCACTAAGAACTTATGGTGTGAAACCAAAAATACAAAATAAATTGTGCAGTTTGAGTTGTTACAATTAGTTACACCGTGGCTGGATAAGATGTAATTTTATATAATATGCCAATAACTTAGTGATTCACCCTGTTTATGCATCTAAAGGATGCTTGAAATAGTACTGGCTTGAAGGCAGCAGGGATAAGGAGTTGGGTTTCCGTTTGTTCCTCGTCCCGGTGATCGGCGCATCTGGGAGATGTAAGTTAAGTTTAATGTGCGTTAGCATGTCGGCTGTTTCCATCACATAACTTTACCCTACAAGAGTGGGGCAAAGCTGACACACAGACACCGTCCTCGTCTCAGACACAACTGTCTCTCTGTTGCTGTTGTAACATTCACTGACCAGGAACCTGCAGGCGGGTCTTCCAGGTTCCTGTTTCATTAGCGCTCGCCATAGTGTGACTGACTCGCACACTGAGCCGCTTGTTGTGCTATCCTCAGCGCCACTCTGGCCTTCTGAACTTCAGACACTTGCCCATTCTGAGCTAACAACCAACATTAGCTTGTTAGCCGCACTTTAGAGACGTCTTGTTTTCTTTCCTAACAACTGACTCATTTGAGTCACAGCTTTGATGCCAGAGCTCGTGCACCGCAGTCCAGAATGTAAAGCTAAACAGTGAAGTAAACGGTAACGTTACCTGTAGACCTACTGCCGTATAACATCCAAGTAACACCAAATGGAGTAGGCTATATTGTAAAATCACACACAGAAAAAATATTTATTCAGCATTTACTTAATCCTACAAATGGATGTGAAAAGATTTCATACATTTGTAAACAAAATTTAATACTTTTAAGGCCCCGCTGGAACCCTGTCTTGGGTCCGCTCCATTTGCTTTCCGTTCATTTGCAACTGTTTTGTATCAGCACAAACTGATTAAATACTTTAAACTGCAGGAGGGGTCATGAGAGTTTCGAAGCTCAACACGGAGTCACAAACTGAGAGAAAGATGAGAAACCCGGAGCTGTGAACTGTCCAAGGAATCATTTTGCTTCCTGATGGCGTGTTTTCCTTCTTGCTGTATCTGGACCCTCTGAGGCTCTTATCTCCCTCCTCTCCTATCTCCACAGAATGAGACGCATCACAAGTGTAATGGTGCTGTGTCTATTTCCGGCATCCGTCCCTCTGACATGAGATATTGGAGTGTAATAACCTACAGCGCGTTGTCTGTCTGTCTGATTTCATGTTGCGGCTTCCTGCTCCTCTCAGATGATTGATGGTGGCAGCTGCTGATGTGGAGTTGTGATGCTGTTTAATGGGTCAGAAGTTTAGTTTTCTGAAAGGTGTTCAGCAGGCTGTAGCTATGTGTTATATTTCCTGTGAGGGGATCAAAACCAAAACACTTTTGTCTGTTTCCACAGACAAACAGAGCCGAGTTATTTCTGACATCCAGTTGGTGACATTTATTTGAAGGCTGCCACGCTGTCCTGCACCGTGGTTATTTTATTTCCAATTTCTTTTATATTGTTGTTTATTAGTATTTGCGTCACCTCTGTGTTGACTTTGAAAGTTTTCTTTACTGTCAAACGTTGGATTTAGTGTCTTAATACATTGTTTTTCTACAAGATTCTCTATATTATAAAATACCTCAACTAAAACGTGACCATAAATATTCATACCCCTTCCCTGTTATGGAAGACAGATAATATTAAAAATAGTCTTCTCTCCATGTTCACAGATACGAGCGAGCCTTTCAAACAAAACTCGCACTCCCAGAATCCCCTGGAGCGCTTGTTAGGTGACATTAAGCTCACTTTCCTCTGTGATGACCTTTACTTGTTCTCCCTGTTGGATTCTCTCCCTTCTCCGCACGGCAGAGCCGTTTACATCCCACCGTCTCTGTGGATACATGATCCTGAATAATGAGAATAACTCTTTGTCTGCATATCATCATTTTATGGATATCTTTAGCATAATTGGATATAATTTAGGTGACATTTAGTCCACATTAACATCACACAAATCCCATGTGATTACTGGCAAAAAAACATGTTCTATAATGTTATGATGGACGCAATGCAGCAGTCAGTCACAGCGAGGAATGTGTTTGTCTAAAGACAATTCTAAAATCCCTGATAATATTTATGGTAAATACTGTAAACCTGTTTTATTAATGCACTAAACATATGTGGAATGATGAGGATTTCATTGATAGAGTTGATACCTTTGATAGTTGTTTCCTACAAAGAGCTCTGACTGTCTGATTGATGTTTGGTTCTAAAATATATAGATTCAGTGATTTATTTTAGGCAAATTGTTTGCAGCAGAAACAACATCTGATATCACCCGTTGAGATGATATGACAGCAGCTTGTTTCCACCTCCACATGGTGTTTCATGTGGAGTCGTGTTTGTGTCACCTGACGAGTCCAGTATTCTCTCTGTTAGCTCTGTGTTTGAGCACTCAAGTACACATTAGAGCTATTTTTACTTTACATAAGTCTTTTCATGTCACATTGTCCTTCCACTGCACTACATATCAAGAGAGAATATTGTAGTTCAGCTTTAGTTAGTTACTTCAAATGTTAAGATTTTTATACAAAGAGATCAAAGAGTTTATAAAAGATGATGTTTTGTTATAAATGAAACTCCCCAACATAAACAACACATTTATACAAGCACAGCTGAAACCATGAGTTGATTAATTGGCAACTATTTTTAGTCCTGCAGTGAACATCCCTTCTTCACCTGAAAAATGTCCGTAGGTTAATTATTTGTACAGTAGGCGTGTGACGCGAGATTTCTCTTCAGGTAAAAAGCTGTCTTGCGAGACTCACGGATTCACATTTTTCACATGCTGTAAAGCCACATATTAATTTTCTTCTGCAGTGAAATACAAATGTAATTATAATTGATAACTGACTCACAGAGCGAATCAACTCCGCCCAGCTGATGCCACATCGGCGTATGCCCTGAATCAACTGACCTGCACCGTTTGCGCTGTGAGTCTAGACAGCTGTGACGAGTGGTAGCCTAAAGTAGCTGGTAGAGTTTTGCTACACAAACATCTAAAACTTGAGGCGCAACCTTGCTGTGTTTGGGACTGTGAGCACTTTATGAGCTGCTGAAGTTAACGTGTGTGGATTTATGGTGAGTGTTTCAGTTTCACATAGAACATCCAGTCAAACTGCGTTGGTCAAACGGTCTGAAGGGATAATGTTACAACCAGCGGATCAATAATGTAGACTTCTCATTAAATGATGACGTTAGTCTGGTAATATTCTGCCTTTTCATGTCAGAGAACACAGATAGCCTACGTGGGAGAGATTCTGAATGTGCAGAAAGTTTTGACCATGAGCAGAAAAGCTGCTGAAACACAGGAGCTATTAAAGTCCAGGAGTTTCAAACTGAATTAAAATTAAATAATTTATTATTGAGGTGAAAAGGTGCCACAGTCACATTTAAAGAGGTTACTTCCCCAAACAAAGACACAAAAGAAGAGGGAAGACTAAATCATGACTCAGCAGGGATGATATTAAATAAGTTGATCTACAAGAGAAACAGATCTGAGAGCAGCACAGAATGACTGAGAGCTGCACCGACTTAGATTCTGGTACAGTTAGGCTACAGAGTTTGAATTGTCACCTGCCACTTGAATTTTGTGTTTCTCTTTACATAAATAAAAACATTTTCACCATAAACTGGAGCAGAAAAAATAATCAGTGTTTAATGCTCAAAGTTTTTATATAATTCAGCATGAAAGATATCTTAAAAATAGTGTTAAAATCTCGTCTCATCTCGATCTTGTGGGTTAAGTGTCTCGTCACACCCCTATTGTCTAGCTTATTAGGACCCATTTTTATGTAAATTTTTAGCAACCTCTAGTGGCCATACAACGATAGCAAACGAGGAAGTGAGAAGATGGATTTTAAACAGTGCAAGTCTGATTACAGGGGCAGGATGGGGCGGTGGGGGATCAAACCCAGGACTTTCACACCGTCGACCAGTGTTCAAGTCCCATGTGAAACCAAGTAGTGTGGAGTTAAGTTTTAAGTTAAATAACGATACTGACTTCCGTCACATGACTTATGTAACTTACTTTTACCCAAACCCGGATCTTTTCCTAAACCTTACCAAGTAATTCTGTTGCCTAAACCTAAACAAACTGTGACCTTTTTTGACAACATTTTTGATGTGTTAAATGTCACGTGACTCAATACTGAAGGTCTGGCAAGCCTGTCCCTGGACTGCTACGGGAAATGTTCATATTGCCGTTTAGGTGTGAGGACGTATTGGCTTTGAAAGAGTTACTTCAGTAAAAGTATGTGAGTATACTCAGGAAAAATTTCCTTACAGTATTACAGCAGTAAAATGTCCCTGTTGTATTATGTCTCCTCTGATCAGATTCTTCTTCTTCCTCCTCATTAATGTAAAGCAGGATGTTGCTGCTGTAGTTGTTGAGCTGGAGCTCATTCTGAACTGTTTAGCATCAGACTGCTAATGATTCTTTTCTTTTCATTCTGGATCTGCTGATTATTTCCTCCATCAATCCACTGATTGTTTGTTTTGTAAAGATTCTGCCATCACAGTTACCCAGAGCCCAACAGTTTTAGACACTTGTTTGTGTCCAAACCTCAACGTTATTAACAACCATTACAATTATTACAATAACTCAGAGGAAAAGCAGCTGAACACTAAGGCTACATTCAGACTGCAGGCTAAAGTGGGCAAAGTGACCCAAATCTGATTTTTTTTTTTTTTTTTTTTGCTCAAATGTGACTCAGATCTGATCTCTTTATGTGAACAGGCCAAGTCACATGGAATCTGATCTTTTCCAGTTTGGATTTGGGCCACTTTCATATTTGGTCCAAATCCGCATTTGTAGAAGAATAACACGACGTGTGATGTCGTGTTATTCTTCTGCGCATGTGGGTCACTTTGAGGCCACGAAGAGTCCACACTGGAGTCTGATATGGGCCACATTTAAGCAAAAATGTGAACTGTGTCAAATAAGTTGAGATCCCAATGCTCTTGCTATCAGGTTGCAAAGAAGAAATCTGGAGCCTTTCTCCCTTTAGTAACAACAGTGAGTGAGAAAAGGGAAGTGCAATGTACTTCCATCTGCAAAACACAGAGCTTTACAATGCTATAAGCAATATATTGAACAATGATTAAAAGAAAGAAATTTGGTATAAACATGATATGATGATGATTGAAAATCAGGATCTTATTGATACTGAAGATGAATAAATTGAATTGTTCTTCTGATTGTAAAATAAATAATATGGTCAAAGTAAGGAGAATTAGGGTAAAGGTTAAGTAACAAAAGGTAAAAGGTCTCTAAGTTTGGTTAAGACATCATGACGGAAAAGGAGAAGTGGAAGGACACAACATGGATATATCCTGACCCTGACACACACACACAATTACAACTTGAAGAGAGGATATATAAAGCGGAGTCAGAAAGAGATTGGGGTTATACCTCGGCAGATCTCAGAGGCATCGGACTGAGAGCAGGACCATCATCGCACCGGGCCAAGAGCCTGAGACAAGAGTTTGGGATTTGAACAGCAAACAACTAGAGAATACTTCAGAGTTTTCTTCAGTGGACTACAAGAGATCGAGCCACAGAGGATAACCACAATGACCAAACCAACTGAAGAATCATTGGACTCTGAAGATTTTCTCTCTCTCAACTGCAGCAAAGACTAAAGACTTTTGGAGACAATTTGAGGGCTTTGGTAAAAGCCTTAAGTTTCTACAAGACTCTACAGATCCACAGAAGAGGGAAAGATCTCCTTGGCCAGGACGACTCCTTCCCCTCCCCTTCTCTCCAAAAAAGAAGACATCAAAATACTCAAGCTCAGCTATCATAATCAGGTTTTGAATTTGAGAGGTTTTATCAGTTTACTCAAGTTTTGATCAGTTTAAGTTGTATGCTTGCCCTTGCCTAATTTTGCAATAAAATATATAATCACTGCATTTAAAGTACCAGTAGTAGACATTGAATTTATTTCTTCACTAAGGTAGTAATTTATTAGGTAAAGTATGTTTAACATCTTTAAGGTTCTTATAGGTTGCTCTAGCCAACGAAATTAACTTATCCTTGGGGGCTATTTTCATGGCCACTAAACACAATCCTAGCAACTACACCAAGTGCACTGAGGGGCGTGGCTGGGGTGGTATTTGGCTCTAGGACTATTCAGTCAGGTGCCATTTCAGAGTAAGCAGGGTAGGCATTCGGAAGAATACAGTTAGAAGCTAGGCGAATCTCTTCGACACCAGCAACAGTCCTCAGTTATACCTAATAGGGTAATACCCATAGGCCTAGAGGATCGGACCCTTTAAGACGGAGAGCTGGTCCAGTACCTCCTCAACAGGGGTAACTCGGGATCTAACAACTATTAGAATAAAACGGAATTGAGCATTAAGGCCTGCAGTCTGAACGTAACCTAAGTGATTGATCGACTAATTGTTTAAAACTGTTGCTAAACTGTTTAGTTTAACAAAACATAATGTAGTTAAACAAATCATAATCTTTGATAAATTCTTCATGTGTTCAGTACACTACTTGACTAAATGTACTTAGTTACATTGCACCGCTGCAGTTAGTCATCCGGTGTTGGAGTCAACATGTTTTATGAAAGTATCATTAATAGTTAAAACTAACTTGTACTGCAAATAGGTTGTGAGGGGAAATAAAACTACATGTCGTGTTTACTTTACGAGCACTGAACCCTCTGCGCCTCATGTC
This sequence comes from Micropterus dolomieu, assembly GCF_021292245.1. Lineage (NCBI taxonomy): Eukaryota > Metazoa > Chordata > Actinopteri > Centrarchiformes > Centrarchidae > Micropterus > Micropterus dolomieu. Next base: position 27,815,182 of record NC_060156.1, on the reverse strand, counting down.
TGAAAAGCAGTTTGAGAAGCTGGTTGATGAATATGAAATATGTGTTTGTTTAAGAGTGTTCTGGTATGACTAATTAAGAAAGGTGGAGTGGATGTAAATCAGGATATTAGATGTGCTCATGATGTGGTACATCATCAGTTTAAGATCATTTTGAGCATAATGTACGTGCAGTGAGGCTGGGCTTTCATAGAGAAACAACATTCATAAAATGTTCTGCTGATTTAGGTTATGATACATCTGTGCCATGATTCCAGTTATTGATAACTTTGATGAACTCAAGACAAAAAATTTTCCACCCTCCACCTTTTGTGCTTCATCACATTAGATCTGCATTTTCACACCTGTCTTAGCTTTGGGTTATTTCAGAGGGGGAGCAACCAATAGTACATAAAATGATGATAAATCAGTGATGGCAACACCTTCAATACCTAAAACCTCCACATCCCCATTTATCATGAAACTGCGTATTAAAATGTGATCTGCATCTGGATACGTTACCCGGATATTAACAGTCCGATCTTAACCTTTGTGTTTACACCTGGTATTTTTAATGTGTTTTTCTTATCCTCATTGAGATCTGGGGCCTGTACCACAAAGCAGGATTTGAGCTAGTCCAGGTAACTTCGGGGTTAACCCTGGGTTTTCAGTACCAGGACGGTGGTTCACTTCTTACCAGGGTAGATCGCCATGGTAACTTATGCTGAATGGCTAACCTGACCTGGAGCAGGTTATGTTCCAGATAAGAGATCAACTCTATAAAAACGCCGTCCACTGACCAATCAGCTCTCTTGGAAATGGCGTCACCATACCTAGAAGATCCATTGGAACTTGGTGAGCAGATCGATGGTAGGAACCTTAAGAGACCAGCAAAACCCTTTGGCGTTATCTGATGAGGTCTGCTATGAACGATATGGATTCTCATCAGAAGGAGTGACGTATCTGTGTCAGCTGCTTGAGCCATACATTACGAGTGCCACACGACGGAGTTGTGCAATTACAGTTCGCAGACTGTATGCATTGCTCTAAGGTATTTTGCTACAGGTACTTTCATGTATGCTGTGGGTGATGCAGAAAACCTGAGCAAAAATACAGTCTGTAGGACAGTTCACAAGGTGGCACGTGCACTAACAGACTTACTGGATGCATTTGTTGTGTTCCCTGGCCACTTGACCACGCAGTCTATAAAAGAGGGATTTTATGACATAGCAGGTACGTGACTATTTGATACATAAATGATGTAGTATGTAGTACTATGACATATAATGTTTTACTTTAAATGCATCTGAATCCTTTACTGTTCCCCAGAGTAATTGGGGCAATAGACTGCACCCATATTCCCATCTCTGCACGCCTGGGTGACAATGAAGCCGATAATGTAAATCGGAAGTTGTTTCACAGCTTCAATGTTCAGGTAAATCTTGCTGTAGTAATTTGTAATGCACATTTCACATCCAGTTGTCACATCAATAGCAATACAATGCGTAGAGTTGTAGGTTATATGCTACTTTGGTTTTATTTGACATATTGTCATGTATGTAGAAATACTCATTGTTTGGGCACCTGCATACTAATGGCTTGCAGAAGTTGCAGTAGCCTGAATAATTGAAAGGTTATTCACATTTACCGCATATGGAAATTTTCACACAGCACCGTTGTCAAAGTTACTTTCCACCATGGAGTTCACATTGATGTTACATTGACTTAAATAGATTTTTTTGGAAGCTATCAAACAAATGCTTTTGCAGGTGTCCTGTGACCACCAGTGCATTGTCACAAGCATTGAAGCAAAGTGGCCAGGTTCGGTCCATGACTCCTAGATCTTTAGGGAGTCTGCACTGTGCCACAGACCTGAGCAGGGTATAGTAACTACATTACACGTATTGTTCTTTAAACAACAATTTGTTAAACTGACCATGGCAATATTCCTTTTTTTTTCTACAGGGTTGTTCAGTGGAGTGCTGATTGGGGACAGAGGGTATGCCTGCCTGCCTGTTTTAATGAGAGCCTATCCTGACCCTGACGCAGGGCCACAAACTCGATATAATGCAGCCCTGACCAAAACCAGGGTCAGGATTGAAATGACATTTGGTATTTTAAAAGCTCGCGTCACTTGCTTGCGTGGGCTCAGAGTGGCCCCAGACTGGGCTTGCAGAATAATTTCTGCATGTGTTGTGCTACACAACATTACAACAATCAGGAAGGAGAGGGCCCCTCCTGTCAACCCACAACCCCCTGATGTGGTGGAACCCATCACCCTGGACCATCCAAGTGGCAGGGCTGTGAGAGACACCATCACACAGCAATTCTTCATGTAAAGACAACAACAGGCCTTTATTTCTTTCACTTGCAGTTGTTGTCCTCTGTTCTCCCATTCCTGAAACAAAGCAATGTAAAATGTTAGTTTAATGGTTTAGGCCTGCCATGCCTAAAATAAATTATGTTACTGATTTTCCTTCTTTTCGTACTCTAATTTTTCCACCTCCAGCTTCACGTTTTTTTAATCAGCAGCGTCTTTTACTCAATATCGAGTTCCAATGTTCTCTTGTACAGAGACGTCACATTGTCTGCTCCAACCTGAAACAAGTACCAAACACAATACAGCTGCTGTTAAAACTTAAGGATTGGCCTTTTGCAGGGCTCACCTGACGAAGGATGCAAATGTCTAAATGAAGGTTACTTCTTTATCAATTGTGATCCTCTTTCTCTATAAGTGGAAGCCACAGGATGAGGGGGAGGACAATTTACCTCTTCCTGCAAATTACCATATCAGTGGAGGCAATGGACTGATTTTAGATACAGAGCATTTGAAACAGTTATTAGTGGCATTGAATTGCATTACTGACAAGGACAAGAGTGTGCCCTGAGAGAACTGTGGAGGCACAGTTCTCTCAGAGCACACAATCAGTCTCCTCATCTATCTCCACCTAAGAAAAGAAGGCATTTAGATGCGGCCAATGGATTTTCGTTTTGAAACTAAAAAAACACAATCGAAAAACGGCTAGTTTCCCAATTACCATTAGTAAATAGGGAAACGAAGAACGGGAAACAAACCGTTTTTCGTTTCCCTATTTACTATTTAGTTTTTCATTTTGAAACAAAAAAAAATCTCGTTATCCGATTTTCTTTGTGTTTATAATATGAGTATATAAATCTTATTCCTCAATTTTGCATTGTTTTTTTTTTTTTGGTGAACAGGTCAGAAAGGAGATGTCATCATCATCCCCACACTCAGAGATTGGGTCCCAAGCCCCAATAACAACAAGCCCTTACGGCACAGAATGACTCAACATAAGGGCGACTGATCTACGATTGAAGATCATAACTAAGCTGGACCCCCAAGTACAACGACCAAGATTGCCATAGCTAAGTGACAAAGTACCCTCTGAAAGTCTGCTAGAAGATGTGAATGCAGCACTACATACTATCCTTCCTAAAGCCACAGCAATAGTGTTCCTAGAGATGCTTGGCTATAAGCCACAAAGAGCATTACCCCCATGGAGGAGAAGAGAGGTTAGTCAGCTCTCAGAGCTACAGAAAGGTTCAAGGATTGGGCTACATAAGAAATACCACTCTGGCTACCCGCCTAAAGAGATACAAGGGAACGGATGTTCTCCACCAAACCATCCAAAGTGTACTCTCAGTGGCAGGGTAATAACACAAGATCAAATCCACCCAGGGCTGAGACTGAACAGTACTGGAAGAACATATGGGAGAAAGAGGCATCCCACAACACAAATGCTCAGTGGCTAGTGGATCTAAGAACAGACCACAGCAATGTCCCAGAACAAGATCCGGTAACCATTATAATGGCAGACATGAAAGAGTGAAAGAGTGTCAGGTATGAAGAGCTGGACAGCACCAGGCCTTGACATGATCCACACCTACTGCCTGAAGAAACTAACTGCACTCCATGAATGCCTGGCAGCACAAATGAACCAACTGCTGATGGATGGGACCCATCCAGAATGGTTAACCCAATGATCATGAAGGATCCCCAGAAGGGAACAATCCCATCCAACTACTGGCCAATAACCTGCCTCTGCACAACATGGAAGCTCCTGTCAGGCATCATAGCGGCTAAGATGAGTAGGCACATGGCTCAATACATGGACAGGGCCCAGAAGGGAATGGGTAGTAATACCAGGGGAGCCAAGCAACAGCTACTGGTTGATAGAGCAGTCACTTGAGACTGCAAGACCACGCAGACCAATCTGTGCACCTGGATTGACTACAAGAAAGCCTACGACTCAATGCCACATCCATGGATACTAGAATGCTTGGAAATGTACAAGATCAACAGGACACTAATAGCCTTCATCAAGAACTCAATGGGGCTGTGGAAAACAAGTCTGGAAGCCAACTCAAAGCCAACTGCACAAGTCACTATCAAGTGCAGCATATACCAACGTGATGCACTGTCCCCGCTGCTGTTCTGCATAGGCCTGAACCCCCTCAGCCAGATCATCACAAAGACTGGCTACGGATATCGACATCGACTCACTGATCCACACTACCAGGATCTACAGCAATGACATTGGAATGTCATTCGGAGTGGACAAGTGTGGTTACATGGTATCAAAAAGAGGGAAGATGATCAGAACTGAGGGGATTGAACTACCAGAAGGCCACATTGCAGATGTTCAGGACAGCTACAAATACCTTGGGGTGCCGCAGGCTAATGGAAACCATGAGGAGGCAGCAAGGAAGTCCGCCACAGCCAAATACCTACAGAGAGTAAGGCAGGTCCTGAAAAGTCAGCTGAACGGGAAAAACAAGATCCGAGCCATCAATACCCAGTCATCAGATACCCCGCTGGTATAATAAACTGGCCAAAGGAGGAGATAGAGGCTACTGACATCAAGACAAGAAAGCTCCTCACAATGCATGGAGGGTTTCACCCCAAATCCAGCACCCTGAGACTGTACACCAAACGTGGTGAGGGAGGCTGAGGGCTAGTGAGTGTCAAGATCACTGTCCAGGATGAAACAACAAAGATCCAAGAGTACATCAGGAATATGGCCCCCAAAGATGAAGATGAATACCTCAGGCAGCAGAAACCCGGGGGTGAGGACAAGGAAGATGAAGAACCTTCATGGAGGGACAAGCCGTTGCACGGCATGTACCACAGACAAATAGAAGAAGTGGCTGATATCAAGGCTGGACTAAAGGACAGCACAGAAGCACTAATCATGACAGCACAAGAACAGGCACTCAGTACAAGATCAATAGAGGCTGGTGCAGGCTGTGCAAGGATGCCCCTGATACAGTACAGCACATAACAGCAGGGTGTAAGATGCAGGCAGGAAGTGCATACATGGAACGCCATAACGTTTTACAGAGTGTGTTGCACAATTTACCTGCTCGGAAAATGGGGTGGCGATGGCACAATGGATAACAAACAGCAGAAGAAGGCTGCAGTGATAGATGTGGCAATCCCAAGCGACAGCAACACCAAGAAGAACACACGAGAAGCTTGAGAAATACCAAGGGCTGAAAAAGGAGCTAGAAAAGATGTGGAAAGTAAGAGCAACAGTGGTGCCAGTGGTAATCGGAGCACTGGGGGCTGTGACCCCCAAACTGGGAGAGTGGCTACAGCAGATTCCAGGTAAAACATAAGAGAAGAGTGGATGGCGCGGTCCTAGGAACAGCTAAGATACTGAGCAGAACCCTCAATCTCCCAGGCCTCTGGTAGAGGACCCGAGCTTGAGGATGACACATACCACCTCATACATATACACACATTTTTTTATATATATACACACACACACACACACACACAGAGTGGGTATGGAAAGTATTCAGACCCCTTTAAATTTTTCACTCTTTGTTTCATTGCAGCCATTTTCCAAAAATCAAAAAAGTTCATTTTATTTGTCAGTAATGTACACTCAGCACCCCATCTTGACAGAAAAAAACAAATGTAGAAATTTTTGCAAATTTATTAAAAAAGAAAAACTGAAATATCACATGGTCATAAGTATTCAGACCCTTTGCTCAGTATTTAGTAGAAGCACCCTTTTGATCTAATACAGCCATGAGTCGTGTTGGGAAAGATGCAACAAGTTTTTCACATCTGGATTTGGGTATCCTCTGCCATTCCTCCTTGCAGATCCTCTCCAGTTCTGTCAGGTTGGATGGTAAACGTTGGTGGACAGCCATTTTCAGGTCT
>NC_060156.1:27771755-27808913 GCF_021292245.1 Micropterus dolomieu | reverse complement strand
TGTGCTCGTAGGAACCTTAAGTGCAGCAGAAATTTTTTTGTAACCTTGGCCAGATCTGTGCCTTGCCACAATTCTGTCTCTGAGCTCTTCAGGCAGTTCCTTTGACCTCATGATTCTCATTTGCTCTGACATGCACTGTGAGCTGTAAGGTCTTATATAGACAGGTGTGTGGCTTTCCTAATCAAGTCCAATCAGTATAATCAAACACAGCTGGACTCAAATGAAGGTGTAGAACCATCTCAAGGATGATCAGAAGAAATAGACAGCACCTGAGTTAAATATGAGTGTCACGGCAAAGGGTCTGAATACTTATGACCATGTGATATTTCAGTTTTTCTTTTTTAATAAATTTGCAAACATTTCTACATTTCTGTTTTTTTCTGTCAAGATGGGGTGCTGAGTGTACATTACTGACAAATAAAATGAACTTTTTTGATTTTTGGAAAATGGCTGCAATGAAACAAAGAGTGAAAAATTTAAAGGGGTCTGAATACTTTCCGTACCCACTGTATATATATAGAGAGAGATAATAAAAATAAAGGTTTCAAACCCTATTCACGTTGATCCAGCTCGGATGGTTGGTAACATCTTTCCACTGCTTCATTTAAATGACAACCCGTCAAAATATGAAGAACAAACAAACAATGATTTGGCAAAGGCAAGCACCGGCTGTGGAACCTACACACTGGCTGTGACTTTGGTCTACCCACCACTTTACAATAAGTTTACCAAGAAGACTAAATCAACAACACCAACACAATCATCTCTGACAACTGGACTTATTATCGTCATAAGTTTGATGTTATCCGGAGACATCCACCCGTGCCCAGGCCCACACCACTTCGAGACGCCAGGAGAGGCTAACCCACGCGCAGAGGACAAACGCATCACTCCTACCTTACAGGTATGTTCAGGTACATCTCCGTTTTCCTCTGCACAACATCCTGATCCTCTCCTTCCTCTGTACCTGTCGTCAACTGTGGCCGAGCTGTCTGTCCGGGGAGGCGAGGGCGATGGTGTGGATGGCGCGGTACTGGGGCGGTCTGTCGGGACGCTGCACGGAGAAACTCTGGGTCCGAGGGTGTGTGTCGGTGCGTCGGACAGAAGCTTCAGTCGCGTGTCCGTGGGACAACAGCGTGGTACAGCCTTGGCATCGCATGGGAGCGGGAGGCATGATGCAGACACACAACAACAACAAACTTTCCTGAATGGCCACTCCGTCACCATAGTGACGACTGTAAACAGGAAGTGGCTCAATCCACGGGTAGCCAAACACTGGAAATGGGCGTTCTTTCAAACTGTCAATCACTCAAATAGTTTGGGACCCTAAAGCAAAGCCCAAAGGTCTGCTGGGTGGGCATTTAAATATAAGGAGCATCATGTCAAAAACAGAACAAGTTAATCACCTGTTACTTAACTCAAATCTGGATTATCTCTGTCTATCTGAGACCTGGCTCTATAATAATGCCCCCTCTGCAGCACTTAACATCCCTGGCTATAATATGTTCAGGAGAGACAGAAGGAGCAAAGGGTGGTGGTGTCATGATATAAATAAAATTCAATGGCTGAATGATCATGAACTGGAATGCTTGGGCTTAAATATCATACTATCACCACAAATGTCTTTCACAATCATTGTGATATATCGCCCCCCCTCTTCAGATGCCACTTTTTATGAAAAGTTTGAAAAATTACTGAAAGAATCTAACTTAAACAAAGAGACCATTATTTTGGGGAATATCAACATAAACTGGGAGGACACAAAATGTAGAAAAAAGCTTAAAAAAATAACTGACAAATTTGATCTAGTCCAAATGATCAAAGGGCCCACAAGAATCACCACATCAAGCAGCACCCAGATTGATTTAGCATATACCAAACGACCAGAGAGATTATTTAAATCATACAATATATTAGCTGGTCTGTGAAATGGACTGTGAATCTTTTGTAGCGACAATTGAGAGAACAATTAAAGATTTTAGCTGTAAAGTTAAACACAAACGCAATAAAAACATACTTCCCTGGATGAACTCTGACATACTCAAACTAATGAAAGAGAGGGATCTTGCGTTAAAAAATGCAATTAAAACTAAGTCAGCTAGTGCTAAAAATCTGCTTACAACATTGAGGAATAAAAAAGGGGATTCTAAAACAATTTGGAACTAACTGAAAAAACTTGTAGGACAGGACATAAAAAGGAAACAACTTTTAGAAATTAAGATAAATGAACAAATTACAAATAACACAAACAAAGTTGCAGATGCCTTCAATAGTTTTTTTTATTGAATCTGTATCCTTTTGCCCAAAGCTTCCCATCTAAATATCTAGTTGTTTGTCCGATAAATAATTCAGAGCCAATTTTCAACCTAGGCACAGTCACAGAATCTGAAGTCTTACAGACAATAGGAACACTAAAAGCTTCCAGAACTAGAGACATATTTGGCATAGATATGTGCATGCTGAAAGAACTCAGTTCCACATTATTAACACCTGTAACCAAAATTGTCAATCTCTCCATTATTGAGGCAGTGTATGGAAGTCAGCTGCTGTTGTTCCAATTTTCAAAAATGGAGATCCATTGTCAGTGAACAATTACAGACCAATCAGCATCATACCTACAGTGTCAAAAGTCGCAGAGAAACTAATTTTCCAACAATTAATAACACATTTGAATACCACTACATTTTCCCTTCATTCAATGCAATTTGGTTTCAGAACTCAACACTCTACTGCTAATTGTTTTTTCATAAAAAATATCAAACATTTACTGGATAAAGATGGCGTGGTTGGAGCTATGTTTCTCGATCTAAAAAAAGCCTTTGACACTATAAACCATAAAATATTATTAACCAGACTAAGCAAATTTAACTTCTCCTCAGATGCAATAAAATGGATAAAATCATATCTATCGAAATCGCTCACAGTCAGTCAGGATCAGTGATTACCACTCACCGCCCCTCGCCATGTTCATAGGGGTACCTCAAGGTTCTATTTTGGGGCCTTTACTATTTTCACTTTATATAAACGACTTTCTTTCAGTTTGTCCAGACGTCTATATTCAGATGTACGCAGACGATACAGTCATTTATACCCATGGTAAAAACACTTAACAAGTTGCTGAAAAACTTACACAGTCTATGGCCCATGTCTCTGAATGGCTAAACCATTCCTACTTAAAACTTAATGTAAATAAAACAGTTTCAATGTACTTTTCTAAATCAAACATTGCAAATAATCAGGCAGATATTTATGTGACAGGGGAAAAAATAAAAGTTGTGTCAGAATTCTAATACCTAGGCATTTTACAAGACTCTAAACTAACTTTTAAATCACAGATGAAAAAGGTTTGCAATCGAGACAAATTTAATATCGCAAATTCCCGGTTCTTAAGATCATGTTTTTTTAGGTAGACAATTTTAAGATCTGTCCAAGGACAACGGATGAAAAATAGCCTTTTGGCTAATTCTGGTGCATTTGCAGCAATGTTAATTAATGTACACTGTCCCTGTCAAATAAATTAATAAAATAAATAAAAACTTAAGTACTCAGAGAGAAAGGTGGACGCACTACAGAGTTTGCCCAAGGTCAAGTGCAATGTCACATCAAGCAAGATGATCCAGAAATGGCTGCCATATAGAGAATTTACTAAAGGTACGTTCCCACCAAAAGCAAATCAAGCGTTTTGGGCGGCTTGATTACATACAAAGTCAACGCAAAGACGAGAATTCCTGCAAATGAGGCGTTTGTTGCGCAATTCGCTGGTTCACGCGAGTGCACATTTTTCAACTTGGGCGAGAAATTTCGCTTGACGCGATGTTGCAAAAGTCTATCATCTATCTATGGCCGACGGGGAGCTGCTAAAGAACGGGGAAGTGGACGGGGAGTAGCGCTGCAGCTTTCGGACAAATAAACACCCGTAGTAGTCTGGATTCTGCTTTGACAACTACGGCGTTAACCAGTGGGAGGAGGTCAGAGTTAACTGGTTTTATTAAATTTGCTTTTTACTTTAGTTTTTGGAATTACAGCTTTATTTATCTTCACTCGTGCTTCTCGGTAGCTAGCTTCCGTGCACATCCGGTTCCACTGTTGTTAGCGTCGGATGGCACCAGAGTTCTGCTGGACTAATACTTAATTTTTATATAAAAACCGGACAAAGCTGGACATTACTTGGAGAAAAGAAAGCAAGGAAGTTGAACTACCTGGTGAGTTTAGAAAATGTGTGTCTGTAACTTTATTCCAGCTGTCGTTGTACTTTACTGTGAACAGATTAGCATAGCATAGCCCTGATCGATCCAAATTCCATTCAGAAAACACGTATTTTAAAAGTTGTCGTCCTGCTGACTTGCTGACAGACCTGACAAAGTATGAATTCATATGTCAAGAAAACGGCATCATATTGTAGTTATTTCGGCATAAGTTTGATCCTTTTATTGCTATTAAATCACAGCCAAGGGTTTACTTTGTGTTCATATAGCTGTAGTTTCCATGGGCTGTGTTTATTCGTTTAAAACCCGTGTGTGAGAACACTCAAAATGTCCAGAATGGTACATTTTAAAAGAGATACTTCTTTTCTACTGAATCTTGGTAAGGAGACCATTTTAATGGCATTTTAATGGCATTTATAATATAATAAGTTTCTCCAATTTCTTGAGGAAATTCATCTTAAAAATTAGTTTGGTTTTTTTTTGGCAGAGCTACTCCAAGATAGTGTACTTTAAAAGGGAAAGTATGCAAAAATGTATCACAAAGTTCAGCACCCAATGACATAAATTCACTCTTCTGCCAATTGATTGTATACCCTGTCGCCAAATGAATTTATAAGATCTAGCAACACAGGAACGGACTGCTCAGGTTGCAATATAAAGAGAACAACATCGTTGGCATATAGAGAAATGTGATCAACATTCAACATTTGTCAACATTCCTAATACTGATGGCGAGAGGCTCTATAGCAATGGCAAAGAGCAATAGGCTAAGAGGACAGCCCTGACGTATCCCACGATGTAACAAAAACGGTGTTGATCTTCCTTGATTTGTAAGAATGGAGGAAGATGGGTAAGCATATAATATTTTGATGTCGCATCAGAAAGCAATGATGCAGTAAGTCGCCACTTATAATGTTGTATGAAATAGCGGAGTGGTCAGAAATTAAAATATTGTGATATTTTGATGCAACCACATTAGATATCAATTTAGAGTCAAGCAAAAAATAATCGATTCTCGAAAAGGATTTGTGCATTTGCGTGAAAAAATGCGAAAGTCTCTGCATCCCGTGGAACAATAAACACCTTGTCGGTGGATAGGTGGGTGACACGCAGTTGCGCCGGATAAAGGAAACCAGTCTTCACCCCAGCATCCCAGAGCCGCTTTCGGACATCATCAAAAGCCTGGCGCTGCTTCATCACCTGACAGCTGTTTGCCCAGCGGGTGTGCTGGATCGACTGCCAAAGGCTTAGAGAAGTTGTCAGCACCCAGTAGCTCGGGGATGAGCCAATAATTGTAATATTTTACAGCCCGGAGCAAGCCTCAAGGTCGATTTACTTTCAGGCGAAGTGCTTCGTTCTCTGATGTAATTTTCGTGCATGTCTGCTCAACAAGTGAAAGGCGGCGGTCATATTCGGAGCTAGCATTCTCAACCTCCTTTATACGGTTCCCCAGACTCACTAAAGATGCACTGGTAGATGCAAGAGATGCCTCCAAATCATTAAATCGATGAGTCATCGTCTTGCTTAGACATCGTATAGCAGAGAGGATGTTGGACTCTGTCCCTGTTTCAGCCTCGTCCTTACCCGATACTGATGCTGTAGCGTTAGCCAGGTCAGCTAGCTCTGGGAGCGGTTGGTCATCCGCATGGGCTTTATCCTGCTTCTTCCCCTTGTCGGCTTTCGGTTTTGTCATCTTGAGGTTATCAGCCAAAGTGAACCATGAAAGAAAACTGGAGAATTAAGCGTAATATAACATGAATGAGTTATTTCAATTATGGAGAGGAGCTCCCGAGAAACACTATCACTAGTGCCCCCCATAGTCAGATCTCCAATGTGGCCAGTGACTCACGCATTGACACAGTCGGCGATTTTTGCCAGCAGTCTCTCCTGCATTTGACAGCTGCGACTTTGTTGTTTTTGGCCTGAATTATGTGCTTAAATTCCTCGAATTTTTGGACAATGATAGTTTGCTCTTCGTTTGTAAAAGAGGCCGCTCTGCTAACAATGGCTTTGTCCATGTCTGCAATTGGTCATCTATTATATTATTAATTGCATCTTAATATATTTACTGGACCATTCTCAGGTAGAGAAAGAGGAAATTTGATCTTTTGCAAAAGTAGCAACAACACAGTATAATAATACTAGATTACAAGTAAAAGTCTTTCATTCAAGTAAAAGTGAAAGTACAGATTGTACTTAAAGTGTCAATAAGTGTTTGTTATGAGAAATGCTATTTTACGCTTTTACACGTAAGCAACATTTAATCCTCTCAAAGTGGAGCTAATTTCAACAACACAACATACTATTGGGTCATTTTAAGCTATAACAATGCAGCATATTGTAACAACAACAAAGATACCTAAATAAATGTAGTGAAATAAAAAGTATAATTTTCCCCTCTGAAATGTATTAAAGTTGAGTAGAAGTGTAAAGAAGCACAAAATGGAAAGAATTGAAGTGTAGCAGTCCTTCATTCATATGTATTTGCTGCTATTTAATATACTTTTTTTGCATTAGTTTTAGCTCAGTCAACTGAACACAGAACCGCTTATCCGAGCAGGGTCTCTGGAGCCAATCCCAGCTGACATTGGGTGAGAGGCAGGATACACACTGGATGGGCCACAAGTTCATCACAGGGCTGACACAGAAACAAATAACAAATATCCCATTCACACCAGGCCTTTGTTGGCAATCAGAATCACCTGCTGCCTGCAGCCTAACTATTTTATGTCTAATGGTTTGTTTTTCATTAGAATCCTTTTTTATTATTAAACTTTTGAGATTTGTCCTCCAAATGGATATCTTTCTTTTTAATATGTGGTTGTGAACTGGGTCTCAGGCTTCTCTTTTCCCTGAACTGAGACCTGTGGAATCTGTACTGCCACAGAAGTACCTCAAAAGTACAGTATTAGAGTACATTTTATTTAGTTACATTCCACCACTCCTCCCCCTCTGTTTCATCAGGATGAACTGAACAAATTAAGAACAGTGTATTTAAAAGGCAGGCTTCCAGTAAAACAGCTTTTCTGGTTGAAATTTCAAGTGTTTCAAACATGCTTATCCTCAAACAGTGGCTCAGTGTCAAGACCAGGTCTTGGATGTGAGCCCAACTCGGCCAGTGGGTCCCTTTCTGTTTGCATGTTCTCCTGGTATCTGTGTGGGTTTGTATGAAATGATAAACCTTCAACACTTAATAGATATTTCATTTTCAGCCTTAAGGTTGCAGATAAATACAGTAATAATGATTTCATGCAGGAGCAACAGAAACTGCTCTGGTGACAAGATGTGTACCAGAAGGCCGACACACAAACTGAGTAGACGTGCTTACGGAGAGGCAGGAGCCAATCAAGAAACACAGGAATTGACTAAATTGTCATGATGCTGACAACACTGGGACTGAATGTACACACAGAGGGATAATCATTACTACTCTACCACGTATCAGAGGCAAATATTCTCTACTGCATTTGTCTGACAGCTGTAGTTACTATTCAGATTAAGCCCCCGACATACTTTTTAACAATACGTAGGTGTAGACGGGCGTCGCAAACGGCATTGTCCACATACTTGTCTGCGTACTTTCTGTGTACAAGGAGGATTAAATGTGAATCCACTAGGGGGCAGATCAGGGCCGGATTATCTTCCTTGACAACCTCCGAATGTGCACATCATAAACAACCAAACATAGCGAACCTCAAGGTCATCATGATTTTAACGAGACATCATAATGATCTTGGCAATTGCGGACTAGCTCCAGGAGTCTTCTTCGCCTTCGCATTCGCAAAGCAACTGCATACTGCCACCACCTGGGCTGGTCTGTGAACGTGGAACAGGAGTTTGCTGCCTGTCAGATCAACATAGTGCCCCCACGTTCATGTGCTGAATTGCATCTAGCGGACGCATGGCGTTAATTTCTACATTACATTTAGCTGAGGCAAGAGAGGCAAGTTAGCCTATGATTTTTCTCATAGTTTGACTATGTGAGATGTATATTCTCAGTCATTTCACTCACCCGTTCTGAAAAGTTATAGAGTTCTCCTGTCGTGGTGGCGACGTGGTCAATAACCAAGTTATAGAATTTCCCACTGGCTTATTTTATGTTTTTCAACAACAGAGTCAGTCAAAGTTTGGCACTAGCAGCTAGCCACACTGTACGAATATAGTTTTCCTCATTGAATGTCCAAAACCCCTTTTTTCTCTCCACGCTAGCTCCAGTTTTGGCGTTGGTCTTCCGTCAGATTTAATCTTAAGTTGCTGCTGTAGTGGTAGTTTAGTAAAACTATTTATTATGATGAGATATCCTGACTAATCACAGTTAGGCAGTGGCCTCATCTGATTGGTTAATAATTAATTTTTTTTCCCACAAAGGGATGCCAACTCTGTCTGGCCTCCTCCCGTAGTCAGACTGAAGGCCAGTCTACGGTGGTGCAATATAGTGTTTCATCACAAATCCAACGCGTAACATTTAGAGGGGCGCTGTTTCACTTGTTGTAAGATAGTGAGAAATGGGGAAGAGATAACGGAACAGCTTATAAGATTTATCGAAACTATAAACGTGTTTTTATTGAAATGATAAATAGAGTCTGATAAAAACAGGGGAAGCCTGGCTTCCCTTGGCTTCTGGGAGAAAACGCCACTGAGCCATTTATCTCCATAACCGCAGGTCCCTCCTTCCATGGACATCGCCATGTTGCATCGTCATGTTTCCACAGTAGCTTTAAACGGACAAACAGCACTACAGAGCGCGTTTCGTCACTACATTCTTGTTGTTCAGTGTGGACTGTGTGAAGTCAGTGGCAGTGCAGACACTTATCACTATGTTGAATACGTACGTTAGAAGAAGAAGCAGTAATAAAATACTGCAGGGGTCGGCAAATAAGTTTTGCATTGGAGCAATATTTTCAACCATCAAATGGTGGATGAGAATATAAGCCATTATACTGTATTTACTGGCATCAACGTGTTGTTTCGGTTAGCTCAGCTAGTAAGGCACAGGACTTGTATCACAAGTGTTGATTGTTTGATCCCACCTTGTTTGTTTGTTTCTTCAACAAATGGATTCTGCAGCGAATATTTCTCAGATCATGGCATGTCCTGCACTGTTTGTTTCGGTGTTTGATCAGCATCCATCAACCAAAGACGCTTTTGCATTTCTCCAGTGTCTCCAAGCAAAGTACATTTAGAGGAATCACGTTTTCTGACGGCTCATTCAGAGGTATGTCAAGCAGGCTACAGACCCTTTTAATATCGTTGAGTATTTTTCAGCTGTTTAACTCCAAATACTGCATTACAGTAAACAAGCTTCTCGCACTTTTATTTTGTAGGCAAAACCACTACAGAGGAAGTGATTGTGAGTAACTGTTGCTGCCATGACTGAGATCTATTTCAGCACCGCTATCAAAGTATGTATGTATGTATGTATTTATTTATTTATTTAATTTATTTATTTATTTAATATTTTTTGCAGCTATCAAAGCACCATAATCTGGCAGCAGGACAGATATTGGCGGGCAGTTTTGGCGAGGGTCCATAAACATAGAGAGACTAAATGTGTTTCCCTTCGCAATGTTTGTATAAACTTTTTCTAATGTGTGTTTTATAATGGACTGTGGTGCAGGATAAAGTGACAGTGTTTCACACTCTTGGCTTACGTTTTCCATGTTATCTGTCAGAGTCACAATAACATATGGTTTTACTGAATAATTAAATAAATATAATTCCTTAATAAATATACCTAAAGAAACCTCATTTCTTGACTGGCCACTCTCTGCTGTCTCAGAAGAGACACCTTTTGTGCTGTGTCAGCCACCGTTGCTGTCCTACTCTCTTTCAAAGGTTAGGGGGCAGTGGTAGACTGGATAGATGGTTGCAATTCACAACTCTCACCACTAGATACCACAAAATCTTACAACCTGACAACTTGAGTTTAATGTTGTAGGTGTAGAACAGGCTTACATTCATCATGTTTGTTTTGGTTATTATGTACCCTTACTTTAAAAGAGGCTCTTTCACGCTTTTAATTAGCTGTGGAGTCACACAGTTTTCATACCGTGTCCTGTCCTGCATTATCCAGTGGATTTACAAGCTTGTGACATGCGGAATAAAAAGCTGTTTTCTCAACTGACATCTGACGTCAAGTGGGGAAATTGCAAAACTATATTGGCTGGACACATTTAGGCCATGACTACCAGCTAGGTTGCATTTTGTGGCAACAATACTTCTATAATTTAAGTCAAGTAAGGTTTTCTATAATTTCACTTATAGTGGAATACAGTATAAGTTTCAAGCAGGCTGCTTGCTAGCTTGTAGGTCCTGTGCAGACTGGCAGAATTCATATTCAAGCAGGAGATAATCTAGAAAGCATTTCTTTGGAGGCAAAATAATACGCCCCTGAATGCAGAGAATACCTACAAAACACCTCCCAGCTTTTAGTACAGGCCATGGTTATCTCTTGCCTCTACTACTATATAATTCCCTCTTAGTCGGTCTTACAGCTAATGCGGTAAAACCCTTACAAATGGTTCAGAATGCAGCAGTACATCTGGTTTTTGAATAACCCAAAAGAACTCATGTCATTCCATTCCTCAGCGACCTCCACTGGCTACCTGTGGCCTCCAGAATCGACTTCAAGTCACTAATGCTGCATGCAGTCGCTAGTTTTATGTCCTCTTCAACACAGCATTATGTGATTTAGTAAATTATGGTCCCATTTAGAGGAAAATAGACCATAAAGCACAGTATGCTTCAGGGCAGGACTCTGTGATTGACAAGTCATTACCATGGCGACCTGTCAATCAAGCTAGAGTGAATTGTACAAAAATAAGGCCTTAAAAGTATTAATTTTCATTTAGCAAGGTCTTAAATTTGTTCTTGTCCTTTCGTAGGATTAAATAAATGCCGTAACATCATAAATAAACACTTTGTGTGTGTGTGTGACTTTATAATTTGTGACTGATGTTACACGGCAGTACAGGTAACGTTACTGTTTACATCAGTGTGGACTGTGGAGTGATCACAGTGCACGAGCTCTGGCATCCAAGCTCTGGTGCGAATCATTCTGTTGTTAGGAAAGAAAACAAAACATCTCTGAAGTGCTACTAACAATCTAACGCTAGCTCGTCGCCTGAGAATGGGGAAAGTGTCTGAAATTCAGAAAGCCAGAGACACGGACAAGTGGCGGTTGAGGCCGAGGTCAGTGGCGGAGCTGGAAGACCCGCTGCAGGTTACAGGTCTGTGAGTGTTACAACAGCAACGGAGAGACAGTTTTGTCTAAGACAAGGACCGTGTCTGTGTGTCGGCGTTGTGCTGCTGTTGAAGGGTAATGTTATGTGAATGGAAACATCCGACATGCCAGGAAAATACAAACTGGAGTCCAACTCCTTATCCCTGCTGCTTTCAAGCCAATACTATCTAACACTATTTCAAACAGCCTTAAGATGCAAAAACCGAACAGGATGAATATCACTGAAGCAATTTGGCATATTAAATTACATAACCTTCTCTAGCCAAGGTGTAACTAATAAAACAACTCATACTGCACAATTTGTTAGTATTTTTGATTTCACCGGAGACTTCTTAGTGCACAAATATTTGATTCATTTCATAGGTGTAACTTACGCTGGGGATACTGGGGACATGTCACCATCACTTTTTTTGAAGCATTTGTTAAATATGTCCTGAAAAATGGCTTGCAATAAGAAATGTAAAAAAAAAAAAAAAAACCTGAAAAATCTTTATTTGCACAATAAGATAACATGCAATGTCATTTAAATATAGAAGAAACAATTGTGCACGTCCAAAAAAAGTTTCTTCAGCAAAAAAAACATGCTACTGAGTACTGCATTATATTCTGTTTGAATTGTCATCTGAATCACTTTATATAAATAAAGGCAATTCTACCATAGATTGGTGCAGAAAATGTCCCCAGAATGCAGGACCCCCAGACCCCCTATTTATATATTTCAGCATTGAATATTTCAAAATAGTGTTAAAATATAATCTTGTCTTGTTCTCGTGAATCCAATATTGTAAATCGTGCATGTGAGCTAAGTGTATCGTCACTGTGCTAATTTGAACCCCTATGTCCACACCACTTTTCAACACAAAGTGACGTCCTCGATTCATATCAAAGTACAAACACACCCCAAAAAGCTATAATGTGTTAAATAGAATAAAATCTTTTATTAAATTCATAACTTTGTAAGTTGTTTTGGGCTTAAAATTCATACAGATTTTTCATTATGCGGCGGTGGTGGTATTAAAAGGTCTGAAAAAGTCTTAAATTTAACTTTGAGAATCCTGGGAGTTCCCTGTATAAGGAGTTTGCTATTCACTTCCCCTGGTGCGTTCATTTAGTTTTAACACTGTTGTTCGCTAGACAACATTATCATCCTGGTTAAAATCATAGTAGCTAAGCTGCTGGTTATTAAAAAAAAGTCAACATGGCGGCGGCCAACCTCTAGGCATCGTAATGGCTTATATTTTCTCTAACTTCAAGAAGCTCCTGAAAACTCTTCAGATAACACTTCCTCTGATAACACTAAATCCTAATCTCTAACATGCACTTCCTGTGCTCTTCTTCTTCTGTCTCCTTACAATTCTCATGAATTGATTGCACTTTTTTTGTTAACTCTTACTTCTTTCCCTAGGTATTTACCCCATTGATGACAAATGTGCAATTAGCTCTTAGTAGTATCTATTGTCACTTGTATTGTCTCTTACTGTATTGATGCTTGTGTGTTGTTCCTCAAGTCACTTTGGATAAAAACGTCTGCCAAATGAGTAAATGTAAAACCTTTTTTGTCATTTTTAGGCCAGATTCTGTCGTGTAGGTGACTTGCAGTGGAAGGCATGTCATATAAAAACAAATAAACATCGATTTCATGGGAACTTTGCAGATTTGAATCCTTCCTCCACCACTGCTCATTACTTTATTTATATCCTCCCTCTTAATGCGGAGCTATTAGGATGACCTCATACAGAGCGACACTAGCAGAGGTGTCACCATGACAACTTATCCTCTACTCATTTACGAAGTGGTGTGTGTGCAACATGTGACGGTCTGCATAATGGAGAGAAAAAGGAAAACTGAGGGGGGTGTGTGTGTGTGTGTGTGTGTGTACCTGAGATACATTAGACTGTGAGGTGTGAGCATGATCCGTCAGATCCAGATTCACTTTACTTTAACATGGGTCATTACTCTGACATTTGGTCACAGGGGTTTCTCTGTGAGAGCAGCGTTGTGTGCTGGTCTGGTCACTCGCACTCTTTCTATCTCAGCCAGCAGCCATCAGAGCTGCAGGTGTGAGCTGCATTCCTGATGTGCTCTTCAGATTCCTACGGGACTACAGGATGACCCTGTGACTTGATGGCCTCCAGTGCACTCTAACTGTAAAATAATAAAGTCACTAACAAACACAAGAGTAAAGTTGACATTCTCATTTAAAGCGGCAGTAAGCAACAATTGCAAACACACAATACAAAACCTTATACATCTGCTTCTTCAAGAACGAGCCGGGTTCCTGGAAACCTCATACCACCAAGGGCTCGATCCCTCTCGCCTCGCCTCGCCTCGCCTCAAGGCAGAGTGCCCCAGGCTTCAGAACACCAGGATGAGAGGCTAGTATACAACTGCACCCCCTCAAAATATATTCCTCACTGTTTGTCACCATGCCTCTTTGTTTCTCATTCAAATCGAGCACCATTCTATTAGTAAAGGAGGGATGGGCAGTTCTTTCACTGCTGCTGGTTGTTTGTCAGACACTTTGTTTGAAAAACAAAGTTCGACAGAATGAGAGACGGCGTTTACACAAGCATTGATTGACACTGCGTTAGAGACTCATCCTGGCTCTGATTGGTTGTCTTGTTCAGGGAGTGGTGGATTCCTGCAAATGGCATCAGGAACTCTTGTCAGGAAAGTGAATAAAAATAAATAAGCACCAAAAGATTCTGTTACAGTTTGAGTCGTTCACACCAAGATGTTGTCATGAAGGTGCTCAACAACCTGGCGTCACATACGGCGGCAGTGAAGTCTGTTAAACCAATGATGCCTGGATGAGTCTCAAAAACGTGAGGCCATATGTAACCCTGCTAAGAAAGCATCTTATAAATACAGATAATTACTAATATTCTATTATAAAACAGCAAGTCCAGTTAATATACGTGTCTTTAAATGTCCTCTGAGTTGAAGGATTTTTAATTTCTGTGGACGCAGACGTGTTGGGTCTGTCTTCAGTGTGGACTGTTAAATGTTTTGTTATCAAATTTGTGTGTGAGAGCTGTTTCCTTCCTATGTAATGATGTTAGGCTCTGTTACCGCTATAATTGTTTCCAAGGTATTCACCGGAGCCCCCCGGACACAGGAGCAGCAGCTTCTTCAGCCCGTTACTGTGGAGACCTCTGTGGCTGTGACGTCATGAAGAAGATAATGGGTTTTCATGTCAAGAGCACGAAGGAAGGAGCGGTGCTGGTGGGATGGGCTGATGCTCTTCAAAATTCAAGACAGCAAGACAAAACTATATATATACAGTACAGTGCAAATTCTTAGGCAGGTGGGAGGAAAAGGCTGTAGAATAAGAATGCTTTCTAAAATTGACATGTTTGATTTGAATTTTGTTACTTGATAAGTATAAAGTGAACAAAAGAAGAAGAAATCTAAATCAAATCAATATTTGGTGTGAAAACCCCATTCTTCTAGGTACACTTCCACAAAGGCAATGATTTTGTAGGCATATCATCAGGTGTATGATTTAACAATTATACCAAACAGCTAATGTTCATAAATTCAATATGTAGGTTGAAACACAATCATTAAGGGAGGAATAGAACTGGGTGAGGAACAGCCAAACACAGGCTGCTGAGGACAGTTTACTGTCAAAAGCCATACACCATGGTGAGACTGAGCACAGGAACAAGGTCTCTCCAAGGAAGAGATTTCAAGGCAGACGGGGGTTTCCAGATGTGCTGTCCAAGCTTTTTGAAAAAGCACAAAGAGACAGGCAATGGTGAGCACCGTAACCGCAGTGGTCGACCAAAGAAACTGCAGTAGTTTAAAATCAACAGGATCCTGGTACAACATCTACTGTCTGGAGAAGTCTGGTCAGAAGTGGCCTGTCAAGTGACTCAACAATGCATAGACACACGGGAACAAACTGGCAGCAGGTGCTCTGGACTGATGAGTCAAAATTTTAAATATTGTGGCTGCAGCAGAAGGCAGGTTGTTTACCAAAGGACTGGAGAGCAGGGCAAGGCAAGTTCATTTGTATGGAACATTTCAACAACAAGGTAATTAAAAGTTGCATAAAACATAAAAAGCAACAGGGAAATATAAAACATAAAAACAGGATAAAACAGACAGTTAAGGTGCAGTGTAAAGTATTAATCTACAACCTTGGATTTGAGTTAATTAAAGGCAATGCTAAAAAGAGATGTCTTCAATCTTGATTTGAAAGAAATCAAGTTAGTTCAGACAGGCAACGAAGTCAAGCTCCGCTCATTCAAGCACATCAGCTGACTGGGGCGGCTGTGGCTCAGGAGGTAGAGCGGGTTGGCCGTTAATCGGAAGGTCGGTAGTTCGATTCCCTGGTTGCGTGTCGAAGTGTCCTTGGGCAAGATACTGAACCCCGATTTTCCCCTGGCGGCTGTTCCGCCAGTGTATGAATGTGTGTGAATGCTAGTTTCTGTTTGAGCACTTAGGCTCAGTGTATGAATGTGTACAACTGGTGAATGCAGATGTAGTGTAAAAGCGCTTTGAGTGGTCGAAAAGACTAGAAAGGCGCTATACAAGTACAGAGCATTTACATTTAGCTCAGCTGATTATTCTCAGCTCAGCAATCACTGACAAAAAGCTCTTACGCAACTGACATGAGAACGACCGGACTGTCTGTGTACACGCTTCAACTTACCCCTGCTTGCGGTCCCGTCCATGAAGAAGACCCGTGAGATCAACTGCATGGTGCTATCGCTCACAGCATCAGCATATGAAGCAGAAAATCTATCCGGCAAGCAATATCCAAAACATTTATATGGCAGTGCCCAGGTTCCTGGAAGACAGATTTCAAACAATATTTGACTCCAGTCAGGACTGCTCACAAAGAGGCTTTTGAGTTCAAGGAAAACCTCTGTATCGACACCACCTGCTTTCAACTCCTCGACCCCACGGAAAGCCGCTGAGCAAAGGGAAAACTACTCCCACAGCCGCAGTCCCGCTTCAGCTGCAATTCCGCGAGGCCCAGCCCAGCAGCCAACTCCGTGGTGGATAACCTTCTCGACAGTTCTCTTTTCCAGCATCCAGTCATCACTCGCTAGCATGAACTCTGCATCCAAGCCCTGGTGTCCGGTTCGGCACTCGCCCAAAGTTAAGTTTTCATGGCACAGCTGGCTGTTTAATGTTTTGTTTTTCTCTATCAAGGCACAGGCCAGCGACGCAGATTGATAACGTCACTCCAGAGGTCTCAATGGGATCACCCTCCCACAGATCGCTGGGACATGCAGTCCAGTTTTTTCCGGGCAGGGGTTCCATTTGTTCCCCTGCTGCCCTTAATTCCCTAAGCTGGGGAAGGCTCTGGGAAAGCATCCAAACCACTCTTCTTAATATTTGATTGGTTCAGGGGCTAATAGCTGTCATTTATTTGCAATAATAAACTCCGCTCCCTCCCCAACTCTTTTCTGCCTCAAGCTTCATACGTGCAAATAGAGGTGCTCTCCCTACTATATGGCCTTTCAGGTAGGCATGTTGAGGTGCAGAGTTCCAAATCACAGCAATATTACCAGCAAACACTGTCTCTGATGAGGGGAACTCGTGACTTAAGCTCACGTTGCCTCTCGCCTTGCCTTCTCTGCAGTTCTGCGGTCTCCTGCATAGCGCTTCACTTTTCTCTGCTAGGAGCTAATCACTGCCATGGCTTCGTTACAGCACCCAAGACTATGTGTTGGTCATCATCTGTCCTTAAATGCTACCTTTGACCGGAGATCAAGCCATCCTTTATGATCAAGGGCCATGAGCGCCCTGTATATGCGTCATAACTGCTGTGTTTTTGTAATATTTAGCTATGGCAACTCAAACTAGCATGCATAATTCAAATGGCCTCACTCAGGTCATTTAGAGTAACCGTCCTGACTGCAGACTGTCAGCAGAACTGCAGGTTTCTGGGAATTTATTCCAGATACATGGAGAAAACAAACTGAACACTGCTTCTCCATATTTTAGTTTTGACTCTGGGGACAGAAAGCAGACCAGATCGCAGACCACCAAGATCAGAAATGTATGTAAATGTATTTCGGCTCTAAACCATTCAGTGGTTTATAAACCAACAGCAGTACTTTGAAATCAATTCTCTGACAGACAGGAAGCCAGTGTAAAGACCTCAGAACTGGACTGATGTAATCCACTTCTTTGGTCTTAGTGAGGACTCGAGCAGCAGCGTTCTCAGCTATCAAATGTATTTTTTAGGGAGCCCTGTAAAGACACTGTTACAGTAGTCAAGACGACTAAAGATAAATGCATGGACAAGTTTTTCCAGATCCTGCTTTAATCCTTGAAATATTCTTCAGGTGATAATAGTCTGGCTTTGTAATTGTCTTAATGTGGCTGCTTAAATTCAGGTCTGAGTCGATGACTACACCAAGATTTCTGGCTTGGTTTGTGGTTTTTAACATTACCGATACTGGTACAAGAATGAGTGGCAACAGTGAAGCGTGGTGAAGGTTCCTTGTAAGTTTGGGGCTGTGTTTCTTTATAACTGAATTAAAATGAATTAATTTATCATTGAGGTGAAAAGGTCCCATGTAGACCTATTAAGAGGTTATTTCCCCAAACGGAGACTCAAAAGAGGAGGGAATGCTCAGCATGTGTACTGACTCAGAATACCGCCTGAATTTTGTTTCGCTTTATATAGATAAAGATTAACTATAAATTGGTGCAGAAATATTCACCAGAATGCGGGACTTGGAATGGGGGAGGACCCACAAACCCTCCACTTTATGTGGGGAAACATTCCCAGATCCAAAATTTCAAATCTCACCTAGGGCTCCAACGCTGTCAGGGCCAGCCCTGGCACAGGCAGATACTTATCCATCATGCAGTACCAACAGGTAGGCATCTGATCGGCCCAAATTTATGCTGCAGCATGACAACAACCCCAAACATACAGGGAAAGTCATTGAGAATTATGGGTGCCTCTCAAGTTTTTTCCGCTCCACCATCTTGCAGACCATCCCAAAGCTCTTATTCGTGCTCCAGGAGCGAGGAGCAATCTCTTAGGGGCTATGAGCAAGGCGACATCAGTGCATCCTTTGCGGAAGTCTTTTACTGACCGACACACCCTTTATTGGGTATCTGTTACACTGATTGGACACAGCAGCTGATCAGAATGATCTGATACATCATGACAGATAACATTAAACTCACTGTTTATCACTGCAAAGTCTTTAAATAGAAATTACGATTATATATAATATAGATTATATAAATAATATTAACTTATATTTTTATAGCGGCTTTCACAGGACCCAAGGACACTTTACACATAACTACAGACAGAACAATACAAGTCATTCGGGGTTGAATGCCTTTGTGAAGAGGTGGGTTTTTAGGAGTTGATTGTAGGTGTCCAGAAAGACACGTGTGGTTTGTTGTGATGACGTCGTTTCATTTTGACAGAGTGTCTGTCCGACAGAACAGTGGGAATAGCTTGATCCATGGAAACAAACTTACGTCGAGAGCCCCTATGTTCATAGCAGGGGCGACTAAGGAGTTTGAGAGATTTGATGGTATCAAGGCAATGTGGTATGGTGTGACAGAAGAGTTTCAGGAGCTCTGGGGAGGAGTATTTAATTAGTGTCATGGTGGTACGAGGAGACACCAGCTAGCTTAGCTACCAGAGACAGAGGCCGGAGAGGATGCATCCAACATTCCACCACATCAACAGCGTTGCAGTGAAGACAAGGCAGAGATTTGCAGATCCGAAAGACACCTTATCCTAGTTTCCTAGACATTAAACTCAATGAAGCTTAATGACTGAAGTTTTGTGAAAACGGCGACTTGTGAAGCGGCGACACACGCCAGCGTCCTCACAATGGCATCAACGTTGCCCATTTGCACAGAGATCACCTACTTGCTGTGTTTCTTGCTGACGGACTCTCAGACTCTCTCTGATTTTAATTGTCTCCATAATAAAATTTGACAAGAGAAATAGAAGAAAGATAAATCTTTCTAATACATAAAGAAAGTTGTGTGTGGGGTTTTGATGTTACATGTGCCTCCTTATCAATTATCCAGGTTACGCCCCCCATCAAAAAAGATGTTAATATCATCCCTGCTGAGTCAACACATGATTAACTTTTCTGTCTTTTGTGCCTACTTAAATGTGTTTGTGACCCCTTTTCATCTCAGTTATAAATTAAACTGTTTTAATTCAGTTATTGACTGGAATTTATTAGCTCATCTGTTAATAACTTATCATATCATTACTTATCTTGTGTTCTTTCTGCACATTCAGAATCTCTCCCATGTATCTGTTCTGACATGTATAGAAAAAGAGATTTAATATTAGGAGACTAAAGTCATTGGTCTACTTAAAGAGAATTGACAGTGTTTTACTACATACCTGATACTACAGGCCAACTGCATTACGTTACAGAGTCGCTGGAAGTATCCCCTCGACCATCTGACCGACTGGATGAGATGAGGGGTGGTGATGGAGCAGTGGATAAAATGTTTGCCTTTGGTGTGAGAGACCCGGGTTGAACTCCTCACTGTGACACGTCCATCAATGTGTCCCTGAGCAAGAAACTTAACCCCTACTTGCTCCAGAGGCGTGCGGCCTCTGATATAAATAGCAATTGTAAGTCGCTTTGGATAAAAGCATCAGCTAAATGATCAAACATAAATGAGACGAGGAGGTGCTCATGCCGGGGGGAAAACGAAACTAACCAGGGCTGCACTTATTGGCCCTGCCGGACCGACGCACCACCGGTGTAATGTAAATTATGTATTTATAGAACTGTTTTTTAAAAATGGGCCAACAATCGGCCCATAAAGCATGGACAGCAGCCAATTGGGTAATTTTCTATACTGACATTGGACTGGCCTAATCACATCTCTTACTAGCCCCCACCCCCTCTGCTCTGTGTTTCTTGCGATACGGCCCCCCCCCCCCAAAAAACCTTTGGACGGCTGCCGCCAAATGCTTTGAAATAACCGATATGTTTGCTACCGGCTGCAGTAGATTCAACATCAGCTGCAGTACTCGAAGGAGAGCAGGCACTACACAGGAGTAAAGGAGAGCCGTGGCTACTGCCAGTCTATGGTGATAGCGAGTGACAAAGTGACAGGGCCGAGGGAGAGAGAGCAGGACGAGAATGGAGGTAAAGCGGTAAGCATGGAGTAGCTCAACCTGTAGGGAAAGAGCAGGGAGGAGGGTCATTTACTCTGGGGACGCTGGGGACATGTAGGCTACCCACCACTTTTTGAAAGCATTTTGTTAAAAATGTTCTGAAAATTAGCTTGCTCCAAGAAATTTAAATTAACAAATAAAAATGCTATGAAAAACGTTTATTTGCACAGTAAGCATGCAATGCAATGTAAATATAGAAGAAAACTGTGTTGTCCAAAAAAACGTAACTTACGCTAAAAACCAAAAGAAGCTTCTGATTACTGCATTATATTCTATTATATTTAGATATTTAGATTCTGAATTGTATCCTCCCCAAATTTTGTGCTTCCCTGGTGAGAAAATGTCCCCAGAATGCAGGAAATTCTGGGGGAGGAGCCCCAGACCCCCCATCAACTATTTCATCAATACATTTTTTTTTCCTAATATAAAATATATTCTTGTCTTGCTCTCATGGCCCCAATCTTGTGCAATGTTATGGGCTATGTTAAGTGTTTTGTCACACCCTTAATATGAGCCCTTAAATGGAAGGATGGGGTATTGGTTAGGTGTGCGCCTGTGACAAAAATCCCAGGGCCTATTTTTTTTGTTCCAGTCCAGCCCTGCTGACAACACCTGTGATCAGGCAGAAATCTGATGAATAATGTGGGTAAAATTTTACAGATGATTTCATGTTCCCGTGAAGGCAGCACGGAGCTGCACCTCAAGTAGCTGACGGAGAAAAAATATACCGTCTCTTCCAGTTGCAGTGGACTTAACTGGCAGTTTAAAGTTTAAACTTGTACTGTTGTGAATCTTTGTTAGTTGGAAATTCTAAGGCGAGTTTACACCAAACGTCCCCCAAATGCTGCTCAGCGCCCCATTTCCAAAATATTGCTTCCTGCGCCGCCATCGTCCTCGTCCGCATTGAGAAACACTGTTAAAGGTTACCAGAAGAGGAAATGAACTGAAAGCATAAAACTAAGCTAAAGTAGAGTTAGAAATGAGTTACATAATCTCAATTTCCCTGAAACATTTAGCCTAATAAATCCAAAGACACCACGATCATATTCTGGGTTATTCAACAATGAATTTACAATCAGAATTAATAATATAAATGCACATAATATAAGCATTGTGCCTCTGAGCAGGACATACAGTAACCTATAAATATTAACAGGTAACAGAGAATCCTGCTGCTCTGCACTGATAACTATTAGTACCAACACAGTGCACATGTATGTAGACACAAATTCCATCAAAAGTCTCTACAGCAGTTAGAGCCGACTGACAGCTGATGCCGCCGTCATCAGACACGGACGTCCTTCCTCCGTCGTTCCGTGTATCCACGGTGGGCGGGACTAAGACGCAAGGAAAAGATGCAAGTGAGGGAAACCTGGATGCACTTAAGAGACTTGAGGAGCACCCTCTATTCAACTTGAAGAAGAAAAGGGAGAACTGGAAGTGATGGTGTGGCCCCCACAGAGCTCTGATCTCAACATCATTGAGTCTGTCTGCGAATACATGAAGAGAGAGAAGCAGCTGCCTAAATTCACTGAAGAACTGTGGGGAGTTCTCCAAGATGTTTGGGCCAACCTACCTGCTGAGTTTCTTCAAAAACTTTGTGCAAGTGTACTTAAAAGAACTGATGCTGTTTTGAATGCAACGGGTGGTCACACATTTGATTTAGATTTCTCTTCTGTTCACTCATTTAGCATTTTGTTAATTTATAAACATAATAGATTTTTGAAAGCATTCTTCACACCTTTTGCACAGTTCTATCTAGAGAGATTCAAGACAATAACTTCAGACACCCCCCCAATCTGAAGATTATAGATGTTTCATGCTTTCCATAAAAAGCCACATTAATTGCTGCATTATAAAGTGCACACATGCAAATATCATAATTCCATTGGTAGAGACCAGGTAATTTAATGCAAACTACCATTTCCATTGTCAAAAAAGAAGCTTTTAGCGTCTTTTCAGGAGATTTATCTGTAAATAAAAACAGCCAAATACATTTTTCACTGACAAATGCACAAGTTGTTTATATTTTCAGCCCTGAGTAGCATCTGCAGACTTCCTCTCTACCAAGGACAGGGGTAATATGGGGCAAAAGAAGGTCTATAAATCACTCGCTACTGTTTGTAAGGCTTTGAGTAAAAACTGAAGGAGACTCAGGTGAGCTTTTCAATATTTTAAATCGGAGGGACAGTAAGAGGACACAGTTAACTAATCTTTTAGTGAATTAATCAAACTGTTACTGTAAAAGTAAGGACCAAAAATAGGATTCAGAAAACTGGGGGGGGGACATCTAGGCGAAGTGGAAACAAATGCTCAGGTTGGTGTGAACGTGTTTAAAAAGAAATTTAGCTCTCGAGGTGTGTTATTGCCAAGGCTGGAACATTATTTTAATAACCCTGGATGTTCAGAGATGTTCACCAGCCGAGACGCTGCACAGAAGTTGTGATAAATATTTTTATGTTTGTGACCAGACACACAACATTAATAGTGTCCTTCAGAGACGCTGCTAGGTGGTTTGTTTTTTTAACAGAGCAAAGCTGACTGTTTCTGTTTCCACTGAAAAGTATGCTAAACTAATCGGCTCTGTTTAAAAAATACACCTGACACCTTCCTGTATCCTTTGTGTTATACTTTACATTACATTAGAAATGCGGTTTAGGGGGAGCAGCAAACTGAAACTACCTATTGATGACCGAAAGTCCGTCTGCCTAGTCCTTCTGTGCAGCGTCTGGCTGTAGGTTGGTTTTTGTTTTGGACAGGGCTGTGTGCAAACTAACAAAGTATCAAGAATGAGGAAATTCATAGTATTTTAAATTATTTTCTCAGACTACAATTATTGTGGACGGCCAATTTCATTTTGTTTAACTAGCTGGGTTTGAAAGAGAGTATTCAGAGTTTCAGGGTATATTTATTCATTTTATTTGATTGAGAACCCCTCTCCCTTGGCATTATTTCCCCCCCGAAAAACATTTAACATATTTTTTTTGTCTAATGGAAAAAAAACACATCTGTTTTATATAGAGTAAAAATTCATTTAGAGGGAAGTCCTAATGGCATGTGGTTGTTTGTTTTCAGCCCGGGATACCACTTTGTCTGTGGCTGATACACAGAATAAAATGTATCTTTGATTTTGCTGACAGAATATTACAAAAACGTACGAGAGTAAGGTAAAACAACATCAGTTTATTTAAACTTGATGAATGAAGGGCAGCTCTGAGAATGTGATGAACTTGTCCATCAGTGCTCTTTCTACATCCTGTTCAACCGTCAGACGAGTCTCTGCTGCCAGTGTATGTTAAATGTTACAGTTGCTACAGCATCAAAACCAGGATACAGTGAGTGATGTTGCTCACACACTTTAAACAGCAGTAAATGTCAGAATAGAATTTAATCCTTTTACAGGGACATTCAGAGAGCAGAGTGGACACTTTCACAGCACTTTCAGAAATGTACCTCACTTCCACAATTTTTTTAATGTTGGCTTTATGTTTGAAAAAAGACCCGCAGTCTGACAAAGATGACTTTGTGACATTTACGTAAAAACTTCCAGCAAGTCAGAGCTGAATGTCATCACATTAACAGAAAGGCTAAAGCAGCACAAGGTTAAATACACATAGATTAGGATTAAATGGGTTTCTTGTTCCACCTTTTCAAGAGCACTGTATTTAATTTATCACTTAATTGTCAGTTCTTATGCACAAGGACATCAAGTCTGTTAATTAGAGAAACACTGTAAATGAGAGCATTTTAAATTCTACAAGAGAGGCTGCAGAAATAAGTTATTTTAATACATATTAGTGTTGAAGACCTTCAAGAAACTTTAGGATGACACATGCCTCCTCAGTTTGTATAAGCAAGGCAGCTATGCACTGAACAAAGCCAGGACCTTGCCTGAGTGCAAAAATACTTAAATACACTCAAAAACTACAATGCATTCCCATAAAACAGAGCACTGTGTATGTGTGCGCATACAAATCCAATCCCACATCTTCAGCTCTGAATAGGCCTATCCCTGGCTCAGCTTCCCCTGTGCTGAACCCCTCTCTGCTTTTAATGATTGTACAGCTACATATGGACGAGAAGAACATGACAAGACAAGACATGTAGCGCGTCGAAGTGTGAGGCGGCCGCGTTGCAGATTCTGGAGCTCGACCAGTGTGGCTGTGAATTTGCCATGGGATTCGGATGCTGCACAAATCATCACTTCCTGTGTCCCCTTTGAGGCGCTTCATAGCACTTAGCACTATGACTATAACTGAACATGTAGATGTGTTCGGGGCGGGACTGTTATCAAGCACATAAAGTTTGGTGCAGATGTGAGCATGTACAGTGAAGTTAAAACAACTTCCTCTTTCATCAATCATCAATGGCTTTAGACAGCACAGCACAAATCTGAAATCGGTCGGACTAAATCCCTAGGAGAAGTTCATTTAAGTACGTGTGTAAATCATCCAAAAATGACCATACATTTCAAAATGGCTGACTTCCTGTTGGGTTTAGGGCATCGCTCCAAGAGGCTTTTTGGTACGTCTGGACATGATACATGTGCCACAAAAATTTCATACATGTAGGTGCTATGATATTGAGTGAATATGGATGTGTTCAGGGCGGGACTCATATTATACATATAAAATTTGGTGCAGAAGTGAGCATGTATACTGACGTTATAACAAGTTAAAGTGAGTGAGCTTTATGATATTGCACCACCACGCATAGATGGTGATGACAAGAATAGCATGCAAGCTGCTATCTTTTATTTATCAAAGTTAATTAGTGATGAATCACTCTCATGAATCAATCATACATCAACAATAACCATATTTTACGCATGATCATGAAGACAGAGAAAAATAGAGATACTTAAATATAAATATTGTTATATTTCACAAATCATGTTTACAGGGGAGCTCATGGCTTATTGAGAGAAGCTGAGCTCGCCCTGACTTCTTTCTCTTCATGTTTCCAGCCTGCATCTACACAGTCATGATCTAATGATAAAGGCAGGACCTTTTAAAAGAACCATCGAACACAGTGAGCAACTAAACAAACAGAATTAATAACGTGGAATTTGCTGCTTTCATTTGTTCTATCCATACAGTAAATGCAGAATATTCTTCAAACTTTAAGAACAAGTCAGAGGTGCACAACAAGACAGAAGCAAACGGAACAACATACCAGTGCACAGCAGGGATGAAACTCCTGTTTGTGGACTCCACAGGTCTGTCAGCTCATATTGTTGATTTGTCCATGCAGGCTGGTTAGCTTTGTTTAAATTGTCACTGAGTCATCTAATCAATGTGACCGTTTAAAGGATGTCTGACATTTCTCTACAGACAAGTCAGGCAGACAGCTGAGACTCAGATTGAGTCAGCTCAACAGGTAGCCCCTTAAAGGTGTGTTTCTGTGGAAGAATGTGCAGCTCTTATAATAACTAATTTCTCTTTTACAATAAATATTGAACAGTGCAATTTTTACTGTTCCGTTTCACTCTCGTAAGCCACTGTACAACAACGTGCTGAGCATCAAACAGCAGACAGACGCAGTTTAGATTAAATTAGCCTTTGTCTCCTGAGGAAGAATTAGTCTTGGACATTGGGGGGCGCGCTCACACACACACACACACACACACACACACTCTTCATCTCTGACTGTTCAGCGGTAATCAGCTCATACTCTGGGTGAACAATGTGCTTTGGGCAACAGGTGATTAAGGCTGCCTCACTGTCTCCTCAAATGTCTCCTGGAGTGAAGATAGAGGCAGCATGGCAATTATTTTTCCAGCCCTTCTGATCAGGTTTTGGAGCTGTCATCTGAGTTCAGGTAACCATACCATGTTGTGATGCCATAATGAATAATAGATTCAATGGCTGCCCTATAGAACAATAACATCATGCTTTAATTCAGTCCTTTACAGAAAATGCAGACGCTGACTAAATCATGAACATAGTCCACTTGATGAGCCCACTGGAACTAAGAATCAAAGTGAATACTCAAGTACTTGTATGTTAGGGTGACCAGACATCCCTGTTTTCCGGGGACAGTTTTGGTTTTGGTGGCCTGTCCCCATCTGGAGTTGTCACTGGAAATGTCCCCGTTTTTTACTGTGTTAATCATAGACTGTATAAGGTGTTAGTAGACCTGAAATCAGATTTTACGTGGTCAGAAATACTGGACAGCAGAGCTACTATTTATCTACTTATTGACTGGAAAGTTATTTCTGCCCTGAAATGACTTGATTATATTCATGACGGTTATATTTGACAGATTATAACTCACCTAGTATCATAGACTGTATAAGGCTACATGTATTGTGTTAGCGGAAAGTTTTTACCTCTTAAAATACATTTAAATGGCCAAAACAACACATGTAATGCTATATTCTACTTGCCAGAAAGTGATTGCAGCCTCTACTTCTAGACTAAAATGTAGTTTCTGCTTCAAAATGACTTGATTTTATTCAGAAGAGTTATATTTTACAGATTATAAAACCAAAACTGTCCCACTTTTTTATTTCATATACAATATTATATTTTATAATGACATACTGACCACCAAACCAAAAATTTCCCTGGTTTTCATTTCAGAAATCTGGTCACCTTATTGTATGTTACCTGCCCAGCTCTCTCCCTGTTGATTAAAATTGTGCTGTGATCAGAGACAGAGCTGGGATCGAAGACCATTTTGACGTTTAACATCAGTTAAAGAGCAGCTGGCGAACATAGTGGAGCATTTAACAGCTAAGGAGCCAGATATATTTCCCTCTGAAGCTGGTGAAGACCAAACACAGAGCTAAAAGACAGTAGGTAATAATAATGATATCGGCGAGGTGAGTTGCAGAGCCCAAAGGACACTAAAATGCTCTTTAACCACCCAGCCACTGGCAAAAGATTCAAAAGCATCTGCTATTGCACCACCAAACTGCAGCTCCTCAGTTGCTCTGTAACTGCTGAATATGTAAATAAACAGCTGTTTGCAACAACTTTATAAGATCACAATAAGTCACAGCTGTATTCACAGCTTGTTTCTGTTGCAGTGCATTTATTCTGTTGTATTTGGTCAGCTGAGGAGCTAGCAAGGTTGGCAAGCTAACATGTTTATTCATATATGTTTATTCATATTTATTTCATATTGGATGGCTTGCAAGCCAGCCAAGTCATGCATACATAAGGCCTTTTTTATTAATTATTCTCTTTTGTATGCTAACATTTCAAAACAAAATAACTTGCTGAGCTAGCTTTTGCTAACCACCAATTAGCTAACCGTCCAACACAGGCAACAAGGTCGGAAATGACACGTTTTCTCACGAGTCCGTGGAAGAGCAGGTTGGTGGACCCAAACAGGAAGATACAGTTTGATGATTTATTAAAGCGAACCAAAAGCGAGCACACTTACAACTTAGTGGCTGAGTCCAAAGGAACCAAAGTGAATAATCCAAAAACGAACACAGTAATCCAACAGAAAATCCAGAATGGGTGAAATCCAAAATCCACAGAACAAACAAGGAACAGGAACGGTTTAAGCAGGAAACAGGCAGGGCAAGACAAGCAGCAACCACAACACACTGCAATGACCGGACAAAAACCGACGGAAACAAGCAAGCATATATACTAGTGTTGTAGTCAAGACCACCCAAACCGAGACCAAGTCGAGACCAAGACCGAGGGAGGGCGAGACTGAGTCAAGACCAAGACCTGTTCCTCACATTACATGACGCACAATAAAACGTGGAACAAGATCATAGGTACTTCTCAAACTGATCTGAAAGATCCACATTCCCATTAAAACACCCACATACAAACACTAAGAGCTGAAATCCACGTAAGCATCTTTATTCAACACTCCTTTTCCATGCTTACCATTGCGGGGACAGTCATTAACGGTAACAAGACATTTTTAATTGGGATTATTGGTTGCATGTGAAGCAATACATTTTCCATCCAATCAAAGTTAGGATGTTAACAAATAAATAAGACAATGCAAAAGCAATTTATTGATATTCCAAAAGTCATGGTTTTGACTAGTCTTGAAAAAAAAAAATCAGAGTCCTCAATGTCCGAGACAGAGACAAGACCCAGTGCAAATGCGGTCGAGTCCGAGACGAGACCAAGACCAGTCTCGAATACTACAACACTAATATATACACAAACAGGTAGTTACAAGCAAGGCGGGAGCAACACAGGTGACAGAGACTAATGAGACACAGGCAGGCAGAGAGACAGCAGGGGAAAAGACACTAACAGGCCGCAAAACACAAGACAAGACCCTGAACAGACAAGACAGACCAAGGAACTGAGAAATACAGTTAACTCCACAATACAGAACAGACCAATACAGAGTGATCAAAACCAAATGAATAAATGAAACTGATGAGAATTTCATGCACCTCGCGGCTGGTAACGCTCATTTATGCTGAGAAAAGAGGTGGATGCAAATCTTGGCAGGTAGCCTTCATTATCTGTTCTGCCGAATTATGCATTCATCTCTTAAAGGTCCTTTTCAGATACTTTGCTCTGTACACTGATCAAACTGGGTTATCACCGCATATTTTGGCTGAATCTCAATGAATGCTACTTCTACGAGTGTAATAAAATAAATACTTTGAATCATTTATCACCATTGACGAACCCTATAAAGCATATTATAGCATTTAAAAGCTGTATTTGGAGGTGCGTGCAATTCTCGGCAGGCATGCAAAACTCGACATAACACCGGATATTCCCTTAACTGGTTTTGTTTCTGGTTTGGAACCCATACGTCTTGTTTATTACAGCCACGTGTAACGTCAGCTACTCACATAAGTAGCTACTCTTGCACATGGTTTATATGCTCCCAGCCAGCTGATGGAAACGCACATATTTCACAATTTCATTTTCTTTCTTTTTTTTGCAACATCAAAAGTACGCTTAAAATTTGCACGACAATTGGATGGAAACATAGCTATTGTGTTCACACTGAGAAGTACTGCAAAATGCAGTGCACTGAGTACCCGGATGGTGCACTCATAAGTTGAGTGTGGAACAGTGGAAACTTCTCACCTTCAACGACTGCCATTTGAGCTACATAGCGGAACGGGCGGGACCAACAACACGGGAGAAGTGGGAAGCCTTTCCGGTTAGTGCACAACCGCAGTGTTTGATTTGAGACAACAATACCCTGTCAAAAATAACGCACTAAGCAAGTGAATACATTGTGTATGCTGTACACTGCATGTTAGTATACTTAAGGAAGTACCCAAATTGTGATAAAGCACAAGTTATTGCCAACAGCATGTTTAGTCTACATGTATGGTGTTAGCTGAAAGTTTATTGCTGTATTGTTTTGGCAGCTCTTGAGGTGGGTTCATTTGTCTGTAAACTGTCAAAGCAGAGACTAAATGTCTACCTTTTAAGGTCAGTGATAAAAACCTTTGTGTTCTTGTCTCAGGACAGGCCAAGCCTTTAACACTTTTTGTGAATGGTCATCATTTTCTAAAATATGATGATTTGAGATCTTATTGGAGGAACATATACTTACATGGCTTTTAGAAATACCAGTTGAGAGAGGAAAGAAAAGTGCAAGCATTTATGAAAAACAGGCAAGGAAATAGTGAGTAGCAATGAAATACAAGCACATAAACATATACATACTGCATAATATTCACAAATGCATGATGCAGCTCATCAGACACACAAAGGTGGTGCATCTGCAGTAGGCTACTGTTTGTAACATGACGTTATGAGCCTTATCAGTCCTGTGAGAATGTGTGAAACAAAGTAGAATGTGAAGCAGCTTAACTAGAGGAGAAACAGTAATAACGTGACTAACACTGATACACAGTAAGAGTACTACAGCGTTGGTGAGCGACACTGCTCACTATGCAACAGTCCTAATACAGTGTGCTGAATCTGTCTCTTGACCTTTGAATGTCACACCGTCTCTGACTGTGAGCTGGCTGCTAATACAGACCAACAAAATGAAACTCTGCTTGAATGAAAGCTTGGTCTTTATATACTTAAAGATGTTTCACATGTAAATTGGGATGTGTAGGGTGACGGGAACACGGGGAATAGGGACTTCTCTGGCAGAGCCACTGACACTAAATCAGCAATTTATTACACAAAGGGCCGGGTATTAAATTGCGTGTGCATTCTAATATATTGCATGTGTAGTTGTACAACATGTTATGGGTGATTAACTAAGAATTATTGCGTAGATGACAACAGGTGCAAACACAATGGAGGTGGAAGTATTTAAATTAGGTTTTGCGTGTTTTAATGGTTTCCGCCATGGAGAGTCAGGAGGGAAAGCAGCCACAGTGTAAAAAAACCTTGGTTTGTTTCATTCAGTGCGTTACTATGTGGAAATCGTATGTACCTGCCTGAGATTGCACTAAGTACTTGGAACAGCACACCAGAAAAACTGCTTTGGGAAACCCCAGCAGAAACAGATGCAGTATGCTGCAATGACCCAGATGCAAGGAAATGCCAGTAGATCGTGCTTCATCCAGTCAGAGGGAACAATCACCGATTGTCTTCACCATGCCCGGTCGCTCCGTGATCTCCTGTCCCTGGCCTGTACATCCCAACGCCCCATTCCCTCCCTGATACCTACAATGGGTTGTGTCGCTATTACGACCGGTGCGCAGTGAATGCACTACTGCAGCTGGATGCTCTCCGCAGCGCCACGCAACTTTCTAAATTCTTCCATCTTCTTCCAACAAAATTTGCTTTATAAGCATGAATGTTAATACAACAGTATTGCCAAAGCGGCACTTGGTGGTTTGCACCTTCCTTTCAAACGTATTAAATATAGATGCTGTTGCACTCACATGAAATTGCTTTTAGGCTTGTTAGATCACATTGCGTGTATGTATTTACATGTTACCCTCCTATCACTTTGCACAATAAAATTTAAATGCCCCAAATTGCATATTCATTAAGGCAAAAGTAGTAAATGAACAACAGGTGCTATCTTACACTTTTGGAAGAAGTCATTCTCCGTGCACACCGTTAGTTGATCAGCTTACCTGTTAATTTGCTGGTAATATCAAGTTTGCACAGGTTTTTACTCACGCCAAGCTTTAGTAAATCAGGCAGGCATGTGTCAACACAGGAATCACAGGCAAACAAATCCTAACTGAGGAATTGTGCCCTGAATTACACCAAAGTCCTTACAGGCAGGTCCACGCCACGGGCGGTTATTTTGAATGCGGAGAGAGCCCTGACTGCACTTTCACTGGTCACCGGGACATAAAACCTGCATGTATAGAATCATCAGTAATATCTGATAAAATTTAAAAAAACGCTAAAAAAGTTTGATAAGTGTTTTTCCCCTCAGGTTCTACTTCCATGTGTGCAGAACCACATGATTGGCTGAAACAAGGGCGTCACTTTGCATTGAAAAGCGGTGGGGCATTAAACACTTAATGCTCCAATTTATGGTAGAAATTCCTTTATTTATATAAAAAAATTCAGCTGGCAAGGGACAATTAATTCATATAAAAATATAATGGAATATAATGCATGCATTGAATGTTTTCGTACTGTGGAAATAAACCTTTCTCAAAGCATTTTAATTTGTTAGTTAACATTTCTTGGAACTGTTTTTCCAAACCTTTTTAACAAATGCTTTCAAAAAGTGATGGGGACAAAATCAACCATTTCAAAATAAGGTGGGGACATGTCCCCAGTGTCAGTGGGCTGAAATATGTGTTCCACCTCGGAAAGCAGACG
Source organism: Micropterus dolomieu (assembly GCF_021292245.1). NCBI lineage: Eukaryota > Metazoa > Chordata > Actinopteri > Centrarchiformes > Centrarchidae > Micropterus > Micropterus dolomieu. The sequence continues at coordinate 27,776,603 of NC_060156.1, read as the reverse complement.
ATTGGCTTTCTAGTGGGATGGGCGGGATATCCGCCATCTATGGCGTTACAGGCTTTCCCTAAAGAATTATATCAAGGATTCTTAAAGTGGCATGCCTCCTCTATAAAATGTCTCTGATTGTCTGATTACACGCCGTCACGCCAGCTTGCTTTTTACCAGAATGTAAACATACAAGCAACGTGTACAGCCTTTCACCTCTTTTAATACTTTCCCTCTCGTTCTGGAGGAAAGGGGTGACGGCCATGCTGGTGATGTTTGTTGTGTGAGACGAGAGATGTAGTTCATTGAGCGGTTTCACAAAAAACTAAATGTTAGTTTACTGTTTTACGACAAACTGCGACTTTCTTGATGTTTTAATTATATTTTAAACTGACAAACATCATGTGTAACTCAGGGCACAATTCAAACGGGATAAAAAATGTGTTGTCTCTTGCCGTTGACTACCGTACGTTACCATTCCGGTATAAAGTCCCATGGGGCGCAAGGGAGGGACTTCAGAGGCTTCTGCTCATGTTAGATAAGACTTGCCTTCTTAACGTTTGGCAATCAATCTATACGACAATGACAACCATGTGACCTTCGTCACTGAAAATAAAGAGAGCTGGGTTCAGGTGTGACAAAAAGTTTCAGAGATTGATGAAGACGTACATAACATGGTTAAGCAGCATTGAACACAGGATACTTCCTGTCTGGGGGATATTTATCCTTCTTAGACCTACAGAGATTGAAGTGTCCAAATAAGGTTATTGTTCATCCCTCTATCCATGTGTGAAGAGTCTGATGACCTTAACGTAACCTGGGAAAACCTGTGTTACAGTACCTCTAAATTCCTTTAAAACAGTCACAATATATCTATAATGTTATTTTCTCTGTCTTTCTTGTAAATGCAACAGTAAACCTGTAGCCAGGGGCCTGGCAAACCGCACTGAGCAAAATGTCTCGTCCATCTGTTCTGGGAGTCTGTAGCTTACAGCTCCCAAGTGTTAAACTGTGTGATTGTTATACATTAACAATGCTGAAAGGGAGCATACACACTTCAACTTTTCTACAAAAACAAAGATAAAAAAATAATAATATAAGAAGAACATCACCCAGAATCCCACATTTTATAGAATTTTTATGACTGACTTTCAACCTTTTATTCTGTTGAATTTGGGCTTTAAAGAGATGATTTCCTCATTCCCACCGCTCTTTTAGCTGATTGTGTGCTGGAGCTGAGAAGATGGTTTCATATTGGCTGTAAAGGACCCAGGCTTTTCATGAGGTCACTCCGCAGGTGAGGTGGTAAACACATCCATCAAACTGTGACAGAGCACACTGAGTCCCGACCCATCAGCAGAGGAGAACATCAACACCATGCAGCCGCTCACATCCTCACAGCTCTGACTGATAACAACACAAACACTCTATGTCTCAATATTTATATTTATATATATATATATATCTTTGTTATGGAGTCTTTGTTAGTGATGTTGATGTATGAAAATGGAGAGTTCAAACAGAAGCCAAGATGAAGAGTGACACATGGTGAAGGGTGTCTTGGCCTGTGCTGTGATGCACAGGTACATGATGGCACTCTTTTCCATTAACAGTGTGTCTCTACAGACATTCATGGTCCCCAAAGGATGAAGCCTACTGACTTTTTCTCTCACGCCACCATGTGATTCACATAAAAGGCTTTTGGTGTAATGTCTTTACATTTATTGGATGGCTTACGATGAAACATGGTTCAGATTAGTGATGTGCGGATGGATCCTAAAGTATCGATATTTCTGATACCAACATTTCCTGCTCTAGGATCGATACTCATATAAAAGGATCGATATCTAAACTCAGTCATTTGGAGTGAGTGTGTGTTTTATTATAAGTATCTTATTGTTACCAGGATGGTCCAATTATACTCGGTTGATAGGAAATACTTTTCCTTCCACCTGTCAAAGTCATGCTTGCGCTATGGCTCTGTGACGGAGCTTCTTTGAAGTGAGCCGCTGCAGCCGTTTACATTTCCCGCGATTGAATACTGACTCTGGCTGACTGTAAATACAGCCAGGTCTGGCTGTATTTTAGCTGTGAAGGTAATAATGTTGCTGTGTGTGATATGTGTGCAAAGACAGTGAAATACTTCACTAAACATCTGAGACGTTATTGCTTTTTAAAAAATTATTATTATTTTGAAGGTCCGTTGCTCACTGCCTCTGAATACACATACAGTCAAACCATGGGTCACAGAAGGCGTGGAATGTTGATCAGCCTACAAATCACCCACCCAAACAAGCAGCGGAGGGAGGCTTTGGCAGACTACGCTGTTATCTATTTTCCATATTTTTTCACCCACGATCAGTTATCACGTTATCACGGCAGCAGGTGAGCCGCTGCACCCTGTGTTCAGTGCTGCTTTACCTGGTCAGTGCCTGTAAGATATCCACCGCGACTTGTAACGTCATTTCGTCAAGTCTGTACGAGTGAAGACATTCACATAAGACGACCGCAAAAAGATACCTGCTGATACCTGTTCAGAAAAAAAAACCAAGATAACTGATGGTAACTTGTTTTAATAAGCTAGATAAAAGGTCCTGGCAGCGGCAAAAAGCTTTGGTTTAATATTTGATTTGATTATATTAATGTTTAAGTTGGGATTTACAAGAAATATTTTATTCTACTGTGTAAAGGGAATACAAGTGGTTAAAAAAAATCTTTGCAAACCACGTTATTACACTTTTGTGTATATAGCAGTACATTTAAAATAAAAGTGCGCAATACACTACTTTAGAATTCATTGTTCAGTTTTGCGCGTAACAATGCAATTAATCGCAAGAAAAGTATGCGATGAATCGCAATTAAAAATTTTAAGCACTAGTCTTTAGTGAAACATCTCAGCAGCTGATGGATTGTGATGAAACGCGGTTCAGACCTTCATGTTTCCCTCAAGAGTGCTCCTACTACATCATCTTGCATCATCTTGTCACAAGATCGCTGACGTAATTGCTGACGTAATCTGCACTCTGCGCATGCGTTGGCGTCTGTAGCCACATGTCGGAAGCTCCGTCTTAAACCGAACTCTTATCCACTTTTATCCACTCTTTTTCGTTACATTTTTTATATCCTTTTTATTTAACTTAAGTTAAAAAACTTAAGTTTTACGTGGGTTAAGGATTTTAGTCATCCGACATGGATTTTAAGCTAGATGACCGTAAAAACGCGATCAACGCTACTGATCGCAACAAAGCTCCGGTGACTATGCTAGCCGAGATAACTCTGCCCCATGAGGACTGCTCACTCCTTAAGAAAGCGAACAAGAAGACTGCTGACCTTATGGAAGACATCCGACGACTTTCAGAGGAACTCAAAGAGAAAGATTCCCTGCTGACTGGCTTTATGGATGTGGCTTCAGTACAAGCCAAACAGATTGTTTCTCTTAGCGCAACCGCTAACATCCAGGACACCGTGTTTTGGGACCCCTCTAGCCTTCCCAGGCTTTCCTCCTGCTCGACTCCGAAGCATCAGTCAACCTGGGCTGAAGTGGTGGTCCGTGGCTGCAAGAAAGGCTCGGATGGGGCTGCCTCTCCTCTGCACATCAGCCTCTCCAACCGCTATGCAGCCCTGTCTAACGACTCTCCGGTCCAACCAGCGGATGCATCTGCGGCTTCGAGTCTCCCTGATACGGATCCCTTTCGGCGCACAGTGCCTGCCGACACTGTTGCATCTCCTCCACCGGCTACATCTCCCGGCCGCCGGTCTGCCGCTGGGCCTGATCGGCGGCCGTCATCCCGGTCAAAAACCTCCGCTTCCCGACGTAGGATCCTGAAGGAGGCTGTGCTCAGACGCTCCGGAGGCCGTCTCTACCCTGCACCGTCGGGTAGCCCTTCTCTCAGGTCTGTTACTGCTACTCCAACACAACATTCGGCAGCTCACACACTCCATCCTCAGTCCGCACGCAGTGTTGAAGCAGATTCTGCTCAGTCCTACTCTGGAACCCCACAACCGGCATCTCCTCGTCCTCTTTTCTCCCCAACCACACTAATAATTGGTGACTCCAAAACCAGAAACATCTGTTTCTTTAACGCTACCACTCACTGCTTCCCTGGTGCCACCACGGCTGACATTTAAAAAAAACTCCAGGACCTAATGCCGTCGCTCCCGTCCTCCATCACAAAAGTGATAGTCCATGTTGGAACAAATGACACAGCTCTTCGGCAGTCTGAGCTGACAAAATCATATTTTAACCGTCTTTTTAACTTTAAAGCAGTGTGGAAAGTCCCTTTTTATCTCTGGTCCCATTCCCACAGTTGGTCACGGTGCTGGCCGCTTCAGTAGACTCCTTGGCCTCCACTACTGGCACCCAGTCCGCCTGCAGGACTCATCGTGTTTGTTATGTGGATAATTTTTATATTTTCTGGCAAAGAATGCCTCTTTTTAAGACAGACGGACTTCACCCAAACAAACGGGGCTCAGAAATGTTAGCTGCTCACATACAGCATGTGGTGCGGTCCACACATGATTTACGTGAATGACTAATCATTCATGCAGCACACCTGGACACACCACCGCTCACTGAACAGATCTCTGCCTCACTGCCACAAACAACTGTCTCCACCTGCTGGCATGTAAAGCCGTCTGCTCCCAGCGCTGTTCCACAGACTTCTATTCCTGTCATCATCACGCATAGACCAGTAAACCGAAATGTGCACATCCCGCACAGAAATATTAGTAATCTCTTAAGGATTAGGACAACTGCACCAACTCCAGCACCCAGAACAAACTCATTTAAAATGACTCTCTTCAATGTGAGATCACTGTCAAGTAAGACTTTTATCTTAAATGATTTTATCTTGTCTGCAAATCTAGATT
>NC_060156.1:27753600-27771655 GCF_021292245.1 Micropterus dolomieu | reverse complement strand
AAGCAGTACACCACAAAGCTTGTTCAATCATGTTTTTATCAACTTAGAAATATAGCAAAAATTCGATCTATGTTAACTTTTAAGGACACCGAGACCATTTTACACGCCTTCATCTCATCACGCCTGGATTATTGTAACAGCCTTTTCACCTGTGTAACCCAAAAATCTATTGATCGACTCCAGACTGTCCAGAACTCAGCTGCCAGGCTTTTAACCAGAACAAAGAAATATGACCACATTACTCCTATTTTAGCTTCATTACACTGGCTCCCAGTATGTTTTAGAATTGACTTTAAAATTCTATTGATCACTTTTAAAGCTCTTCAGGGCCTCTCGCCTTGTTATATTTCTGACCTTTTAGTCCCATTCACACCAGCACGCACCTTGAGATCCTCGGGCAGGGGTCTGTCTGTCTGTTCCAGAGTCTCGACTGAAAACTAAAGGGGACAGAGCGTTTGCTGTCAGGGCCCCGAGGCTCTGGAACAGCCTGCCCGAGGAAATCAGGTCGGCTGAGTCAGTGAACTCTTTTAAGTCCCTTCTTAAAACATACTTTTATAGGAGAGCCTTTCCCGATCTTATTTGACTTTATTTTATCCCTTTTTTCATTTTATTCTATTTTACTAATTTTATATTTATCTTAAACGTGTATTTTAGTCTTTTCAATGTTTTCATGCTTTTATCTTGTATTGTTTTTGTATTATTGTCTCTTGGGTATTATTGTCTTTACACTTGTTAAAGCACTTTGTAACTTGTTTTTGAAAAGTGCTCTACAAATAAAGATTATTATTATTATTATTATTATTACTGACTTTGGTGATCCTCTGACCTTTCCTCTAGCGCCTCCATGAAGTTTATGTTTAGTTTTTAGTGAAACATTTCAGCAGCTGTTGGATGGATTGTGATGAAACGTGGTTCAGACCTTCATGTTTCCCTCAGGATGAACTGTAATCACTTTGGTGATTCTCTGACCTTTCATCTAGTGCCCTCATCATGTTAATGTTTCCATCACAAAACTGACATTCCCATCAGCCTCAGCTGAACACTGTTTATGTCCGAATAAGCTAAACTAATATCGTCATCTTCAACTGCTTATCTGGGGTCGGGTCACATGGGCAGCAGCTCGAGCAGGGGACCCCAAACCTTCCTTTCCCAAGCCACATTAACCAGCTCTGACTGGGGGATCCAGAGGTGTTCCCAGGCCAGTGTGAAGATATCATTTCTCCACCTCGTACTGGGTATATCTCCTAAACATCAGCATGTTGTCACTGTGAGCATGCTGAAGTTAGGACACTTCCTGACACATTTAAGTTACCATTGGGCCTAAACATAAATACTTTTAGCTCTACAGGAGTCTGTTTCCCATGGAGGTTCTGTTAAGGTGTGCTGTTGTGCACTCAATAGATGTGATATACTGATAGGCAGAAAGCCAGTATTGTTTTAAAGGCAGGCAGGGTTGGAACCAGAGTCTGCGCTAGTTGAGAGTAAGGGGTAACTGAGTCATCCTTCAGAAGGCAAAGGCAAGGATTGGGTAGGATGTTAGTCTGACGAAGTGTCGAGATTATAGAAAGTACAACCTCCCAGAAGTGTCTCATTACCTCACGCTCCCAAAACATGTGCATTGTAGTACCAAGCACTAGTTCTTGGCAGTGTGTGCAGCTAGGGCTTGAGAGGAGTTCATGTTAAAGCACTTCAAAGGGGTAGCATATGCCCTATGTCAGTTTGAAGTGTATGAGTTGATGTGCAATTTCTCCATGAAATGCATGTGATATCGTTTTTTTATGTCTTGAAATGTGCGCAGCGCCGTATTGTCAGACAGGTCACTAAAGGCAAATACTCCTTTGCGAGCCCGTGGGGGCAATACAAATGGTTTCCCACCTGACTGAAAATAATAATTATTCCACATAGGAGAGGTCTTATAAAATACACCTGTCACACCAAGCATCTTTCCTGTTATCCTCCAGACATCAAGAGAGTTCACAACGATATTCCCATAACGCAGCTGGATATTTCTACGTCCTATGCCCATAGAGTAAGCGATGTAGTTTTACGCGTGCAACCTCTATCGCCCGCCATGGAACCTGCGAGTCACTGTCTTCACAACTGCAGTGGTCTTATTCGGAAAGCGTAACAGTAAAAATTCAGATTTGGAACTGCCAGGCCTCCTGTAAACTTACTACTTTCAATAGCAGTGAGTTTAATTCTCGCCCGCTTTCCTCCCCAAGTAAACTGTGATATTAGAGAATACATTTCAGAGATATACTTGGGGGGAGGAGGAAGAGGAATCATAAAGAATAAAAAGTTAAAGTGGGGCAAGATATTCATTTTGACAGCTGAAATCCTGCCTTGCATAGAGACTTGAAGTGAATTCCACCTTTTTAGATCCTCCATTATCTTCTTTTTGACACCGTAAAAATGTTCATGAATTATCTTGTGAAAGTTGGAGTAGATTTCTATACCAAAATAAGTGAAGGAGCTACGGTGGGTAGATTGGCATTCTTTGCTGCTGGGTTCAGGGGGAGAAGAGCCGAATTGGAGCAGTTTACCCTATATCCTGCCATGTTGGGAAAATGATCAAACAGGGCCAAAACATGAGGCAAGGATTCCTGAATATTAGAAAGAAAAAGTCATCCACATAATGCGAAAGATAGTGTCGAGACTGGTGTGCGGTTATGGGGGATATTACGTCGCTTTCTCTAATGGCCTGTGCCAGTGGTTCCACAGACAGAGCAAATAACAATGGTGAGCATGGGCAGCCTTGCCTTGTCCCCCCATGCAGAGAAAAGAGTGATGACTGAGAAGTCCCAGTGACGACCGAGGCTGTGGAACAGCCATATAAAACTATCATAGAGAGAAACTTCAGCTCAAACCCAAACATCTCCAGGACCAGCCACAAAAATCCCCACTCCAGCTGATCAAAGGCCTTTTCTGCATAAAGTGAAAAGACAGCACAGTCTTCCGTGAGAGTACCGGCAATATCAATAATATGTAGAAGTCACCTGAGGTTATCGGAGGCGACTCTTCGTTTTAGAAACCCTGATCAAAATGTATAAGCTTACCCACTACCTTTTCCATATGAGTGGCCAGCACCGTAGAGAAAATTTTCACATCTCAACAAATCAATGAGATAGGGCGGTAACTGGATCACTCCAATGGGTCCTTACAGTTCTTAGTAGTTCTTAGAGTAGGACAGTAATCAAAGCATTTATTTGATCCCTATGGAATGATCCCTCTGCAAGTGCAAAGTTTATAGAATCTAAAATTAGATGTCCTACAAGGTCCCACAACATCCTCTTGTGATCATGTCTGGCCTTTGTGACACCACTGAAGATATGGGTACAGTTTTATTTTACCACCCATGCTTTTTGCCACTTTTGTGGCAAACTTTTGCAGGCATTAGTTGGACTTTTCTGTTGTGACTTTAAGAGATCCAATGTAAAGGCGAATCCCATGGTGTAGGAGCAAAATAACCCTAACCCGGAGTGCTTTAAACAAATGGAAAAGTGAGATTATATATTTTTGCTACCAGTGGGCTAAAACAAATATTAGACAATGAAAGGTATAGGGAGTCATTGCTAAACATGAGCTTAAAATAAAACAATATATTGATATCCTGCTGTGTAAGAACATTGTTTGTCCTGCACATATATTGTCAAGACGTGGGGTGCCTTGAGCTTTTCCTTTGATTTTAATGTCTGTCTTCAAATTATATTATGAATGTAACTCTAATAAAATTTAATAATAATAATCACAAATATATGAAGAAAAACACATAACAGCCAAATACAAGCACATAATTAGTAGAAAATTACAAAGAAATCATACAAGAGAAGGGTGAATTGTGTTCTCCACACAGAGCTGTGATTCCCTCTGTTGTCTTAACAAGATGAAGACATCATTGCATCAAAGCAATTAGCTTATCATTATTTTCCATTCATCATTTCCACTGGCTGTCATAAACAACTGAGCCAGCCCTTAAACTCTGTGGGTGCGTTGTTGTTTTATCTTACAGCTTGTGAAAGTTTTTCCCTGATGTTAATTTATCTTGAGTGTAGCGCTGCTTTGCTCTAATGACTGAAAGAGAAGTCTGGATGCCAGAGGCTCTGACTTTAAAAGCGTACAGGCAGCAGAGCCGACGTGGGGTACCGTGGAAAATCACACTGCAGGGAAATGGAGTGTGACAGTACAATTAACCAGGAAGGTGGCACACTTTTCTTTGTGTGTGTGGAAAAGGCGGAACGGCGTGTCTTCGGAGGCTCCTGGAGAGGGCCCAGCTGCCACTGTGTTCGTGAAAAGGAGGACGTCTTCTGTGACCTGCAGCTGGTACAACATCGGGGACCACAACCGACAGTTTCTGAAGCTCTTCACGTGAGACTTGATTGCCAGTTGACAAACAGTGGTTCATCACAGGCAAGAGATATTTGGATATTTGTAGCCAAGCAAAACTAAAATGCTGACTTGAACATAAGAAAATTACAACTTAAATATGTAAACAACATATAAAACAAGGAAATAACAAAGATAATGTACATTTTCTGGTAGCTTTTTTCCTAATTGTTTTTTTTTATAAAGCCCTGACATTTGAACAAGACTAGGAGTCTACAGCCATGCTAGCAGCTCAGTGAGGCTGTACTTAGGCAAAGTGGTGCTTTGAGCTAAGGTTAGACTGCTAACAGGCTGATGTTTAGCAGGCATGATGTTCACAATCTTAATTTAGAGTGTTCGCATGCTAATATTTGCCAATTAGCTAAAGCTGACGGGAATGCCATTAGTTCTGCAGGTATTTGGTCATAAACCAAGGTGTTGGATACATTAACATGTTGATCTGATGATGGTGCTAGATGAACAGTCAGAGGATTACCAAGGTCAGTAGGATTCATCCTCTGGGGAACATGGATATATTTACTAAATGTCATGGCAATCCTCCCAATAGTTAAGATATTTCCATCTGATCAGACATGCTGCTAACTGACTCATCTGCGTGCACAGAGGCAGCGACAGTTTTAGTGATTTGGAGGCACTGGGCAAAGAACTTGGAGGCCCTCCCCTTATTAATATTTTTATGAAAAAACAGCTTTTTTCAATACTCTCTGTTTCATGTTATTCAGCGACTCCTGGAAAAAAAAGCAGTTTTTCCATAAAAATATGAATAAATGTTAATATAAAATAAAATATGCACTCAAATTTAATATGAAGGCGTGTGTCTCATTTGCCCAGTGTAGTAGTACAATTCAGCATTGACACATGGAAAATCACATGACATAGAAGCTTTTGAAAACAATGATGATTTTTTTTTCCATAATAACAGTAATTCGTTGATGGTCCCTAAGCAAACCCCCGGTGGTTAACAGGGAGCATTCGGAAATGAGCTAAGCGGCATTATACTGTCAACATTGGGTGAAACTGAGTAAGAAGACGCCACTGGATCTTGAGTGAATTTTCCTTTCCACTTTAGCAGTGTCCTGTCACAAACTGCTCTCCATTTATGACAAGACACAGCTAAAATGTCTGCAGTGTGGAAATATTTCAATTTGGAAATTTGTAATGTATGCAAGGCAAGTATTTCGCAAGGCAGGTGTAAAAAATTTAACAACATTGAACATTTTATCTGCCACTTTTAAAATGTAGCGTATACGTGAAAATTCATTTAGGCGTCATTTAATGTTCAATATATTTATGTTTGCATGCACAAAGGACTCATGTCTTTTCTGACAGTGATTTGAGAGTCAAGTCATGGCAATCAGTAAAATCATATAATATTGAAGTTCACCACAGTGTGTTCAGTCAGTGCTCAATTCAAAGCACACAGTTCAACCATCAATGAATTAGTTTAAATCTCCACAGAGTCCATATCTCAACAAAAAATCTCCCCTTCTGGATCCCATCAAGGAAATAAAAAATATTGAATGTCAATACAAAAGTTGGCCAACGAAAAATAACCAAGTGACCCCTCTCGCATCTAATAGACAAGCGATTTACCTCCTGTATTGTGCAGCATTTGCCTGATTTACCCGATTGAACTTCTTGTATTTCGCTGGGTGTAGGGAAGGAAATTAACAACCGGCAAATTGGCAGTGGCAGGTGAAATGGTCGGGCTATCCGCCACTTTTTCAGACAGGGAAAATGCATAAGAGAAAAACATAAAGTAAGCGTATTGTTGCGACCGGAGCACACGCCTTCGTAACACACGCAGCACACAAACACAGCCGAGTCAACAGAGGGAATCTGCGGTGGTGTTCTAAAACAAACTCGATGAGGCCCAGTTTGTGACAGCCAGTGTGCTGCTTACCGGCAGCAGCACACACTGGAGACTTTGAAAATGGGAGTGAAATCGCGAGGACCCCCGGCGGCCAAGGCCCATGTCAATTGCCCACCTTTTGCTCAATGGTAAAACCACCTATACACAGAGAACCATCATATTGCTTATGAATAAGTGTATCATGTCTGTGTTCAGATTATACTAGTAGATTATACTACTACAACAACTGGACTTTAAAGTACCTTTTTGCCTCCATAAACTGTGCGTCACAGCAACAACTGCTGATTTTGTTGGTGAGCGACCAAAACAGACGGCCAAACTAACTTCCTGTTTTTAAAACACCTTCAGACACCTGTCCCAGTATCTTTGCCTCACGTCTGCCCCAAAGTATGTCTCCAGCTGAGGCTTCACTTACTGACAAGATGACACAAACTGAATGTCACAGATTAAGGAACACACTGCAGGCTTTGACAGTTTTTGCTCTGAGATCCTGTTTGATGCAGGACTCTATGATGTGTCACGTCAAAGCATGGTGAATGTGATTCTGTACATGACAGGAAAAAAAGACTAATTGGCTTATATGACTGAACTGCTGTGCGCAGCCGAGGGGCTTTCACAATATTGTGTAACGTGTGTTTCCAATGTCGAGAACCCACTTCAACTGTCACTGCTGCAGAACAACTGCAGTTTGTTATATACTACTCCGCCCGTACAACAATCTGCACATTTCATATTGTATATCAATGGTGATCCATAAACAACATCCATATACAGTATCTGGTGATTTCATACATCTGAAAACCACAACTGTAGCAGGTGTTGTAGCAGAAACTGAATGCGAACAGAAGGCCGTTGAATATTATAAGGATGCTGTCTCTTCATGGCTGTTTTGTTGTATCGCCTGGTGTCCCCTACATGCTCTAGTGGCTTTGATTTTATCTTCAGTTATAAACACTCCACATGTTGTAATTAAGCTTAACTGTATCTTAAGCTTCTGCTACCGAAACGGCACATTTTCCCATCTTATCTGTCCCTCCTCAGGTTGACTTTATTTTCCAGTACATGTATACTGGAAGAGAAAGCCAAGCCTGACTTATACCATTTTTACATAACGAGCAGCATAATATTAGTTAGGAGGGTTTGACTGCTGCAAGATTTTGTTACAAGAGAGGTTTCACTTTTTGTGTCTCCAAAATGTTAAAGTCTTTGTTTTTGGGCCATGCTAGCTCAAATCCTTGGGTTTAGACTGAAATATCTTGACAAAATGGGTGGATTGATATGAATGTTTGCAAATGATTTTGCTATAATATTCATGTTCCCCTGAAGTTAATGAATATTAATAACTTTTCAACATTTTAATTTGTCCAAAATGTTTGTTTATGACCAAAGTATCATTACTATTTTCTAACTGACATTTTTATGCCCAACTCTCTTGTTGTGTAAGTAGCATATGAACTTGCACCCATCTGTGCACACATGGTAATGTTGGTCCTAAAATGAGGTGTGGTCAGGCCATTGACCAACAAAAACCTGGTCTAAAGTCTCTTTGTATTTCCGTGCTATTTAATATGACAATATAATTTAGATAGTAAAATGTGCCTGCATAGGCGAGTTCTAGTGATGTGCAGATCGCGGTTACAGCCGTGGACACAGTGGATAATCCGAGGATTCGGGTTGGGTCATAAAAATTAATATTCTGATTGGTAGACCACTGATTTACACACAGGCTACAGCAGCATAACTTCATTGATTAGCCAACCAGAGCAACCAGGATCTCAAGTTAATTAATGTTCTGTGGTCTTCTACACATCCAAAGGTCTCACACAGTCAAGGTTCATACAGTAAAACAGTTTGGAGTAAAGCAGCCGTCGTCCTGATCAATCATTAGCTCCATCAGAGCGTTTAAACACGTTTTAGAGAAGCTAAAAGTTGAGTTCTGTTTCCTCTACAGAGGTCCCTCTGTCTGTCCTGTCTTGTTTACAACTACAGAAACGGAAACAACTAGAAGAGAGAGAGATGAGTGGTTTATCATAGTTTCTAATAATACAGCTCAGTGTGGATACAGACGTTTCATAGAGGAGACGAGCGTCTGTCACTGTCAGACTCCACTCTGCAGCTGCAGAGAGACATCAGGCTTCATGATCAAAGAAAGGTTAATATCATGTCCATGATTCTGTCCATTCATGCTCCCTCTCTCTCCCATCTACATGAGCTCTGTTACCTTTTTTTTTAAATCAATTGATGGTTTTTATAATGTGCTAATCATTATTCATCATCATTTGTTTGTTAATTAGCAGGATATCTGAAAGCTACTTAACCTCTTAACATTCCTGTAAAATTCATGCAAAACACTTATTCAAGGCAGATCTAAAGTAAACTGAATGTAGTTCTTGAACCATATTGCATGGTTTTGGGCTTCTCTGAAAGGTAACACTGGAGTGTCTAAACCAAAAGTCAGAAGGACTGTGAGTGCTACTGGAATTGATTAATATAAGTTTAAACAAACTAAAACTAATACATTTTTCATTTCCGCTTGAAAATGCTTGCTAAGAAATGCATGCAGACAAGTATAGCGGGGACTTATTATCTGTAAAACACTGTAGGGCCAAGTTTAAATGTCAGACCAATTCCATGAAAAATGACTATTTTACACAGGTTTTTCAAAGTGCATAGGTGCGTTCAAGGTGACGGACTCGGCGCCGGCAGCCGCCTTGCTTCCGTGATGTTTTAATGTCATGTGACATGGTGACGTTTTGCAGCGTTTTGTAGTCGTACACAATTTCTAACCAGAATGCCTTATGTTAAGTCCAGCATGCATCACGTTAAATCAGCGCTGCGCTACACTGCATGAAGTCAAACACACCTTATTTCTTACCGTATTTTTTCAATAACAGTACCACCCCCTTGGCGGCAGGCGGTGGCTGCTGCATCGCTCTGTATCAGCCGGTAGCTCGACGCAGATGTGTTTTTTTGCTGGTAGATCATGAACTTCTTATTTAAAGCTGGATATCGTTATTTTCAGAATTTTATTGGCTACAAGAAGTGCCAGCCATCGGCACTATTGCTTGCAATTGGCTTGGCCTACCCAGGAAATAATCTGGGCTGGCCCTTCCTTACAGCGCGGGTTTTCGTTGGCTGTGAAACGGACATGTGAGCTCCTACTGGGTCAGATTTGGTGTCACTCAAAAGGTCAGAGTTCAGCGGCTAATTTGAATACAAGACCTCAGCTTAAGAGGCCGGCAGTAAAGGCTCAAATGCTACGACAGCTTTACCAACAGAGACAAACAGTAGCTGAGAGAGTGATTTCTGATAAGCAGCAACCGGGCGAGCAGATGACTGGGTCAGGTGGTTTACAGAGGAGGGAAACTCAGTCGATGCAACAGGTGGGCAGGTGAGGAATGAATTTCAGAAAGCACTGAAACCGAGGAGCGACTGTGACCTGTGTCTCACTGAGTCTTTGTTCTGAAGAATCTCAGTCCTGTTGCCTCCGCTCTCTCTGTGTGACAAATGAAATCTCAAACAGCTGAAGGCTCCCGTGTGGCTGTCTCATTAGCACATCATATTATAAACTCAACAAAGGAATTACCTTTACAGCTGAGCCTGTGTGCGGTGTCAGACTGAGCGTCACCTGGTCTGACAGTAATTACAGGAAACAGAAACAGCTAAGGTTCAAACAGAATATACAGCAGGAGATCAAAGCCCTGATCGACCATACAGTTAATGAAGCTTAAAGTTTCTGCCTCTCTCACTGAACGTGTTGCTCTTCTGTCTCAGTTCTTCACTGCCCTTCTTGTTGGCCTGATTTCCTGCTGGCCGACACGTTTTCTCCAAATCAGTGATTTGCAACATAAATTTGTGACCTTTATTATATTAGAATATTTGAATCAGACTGAGTCGCTTCATTCGGGTGAGTAGAATCACTCCCTGAACCCACTTCATGTTTACACAGTGAATATTCATTCACAAATAAATAACAAAGCCACCAAGTTTTTGGTTTTGGTGTTCATAATGAGTTAGTATCTTAAAATAATGAGAAACTTTCTCAAAATAATGACTTAGTATTTCAAAATGATGAGAAACTCAAAATGACCGTATAATAATAATCAGTGTCTCACTATTTTCAGAAATTAAGTAAATATTTAAGGACTCTCATTTTTTTGCAATACTAAGTCAGTATTTCGTGATACTAGTCATTATTTTGCCTTAGCGTCTACAGGCCCAACAACCTCCATCAGTCAAAAGGTAGGGCAGCCTGTAAGACAATGAGAGCAGCACCTGGGCCTGTGTTAATTGGAGTGTTCAGAATAGAAGTGTATCTGTTCCATCAGACGAGCGAGAGACAGGCGGCTGGACAAAGCCTCCTGTGTACACTTGCTCTAAGTTAGCTGAGAGGCTAGAAAGTGCTGGCTGCTGTTAGTACAGCTTACCGTTGTGAACACACAGTTTACATCCATGATATGAGGGAGACCTATTTCCTGCATTTCTATCAAACAGTTTTGATAAGTGAAAAAGACATGTCCCCTGCATCCCCAGCAGGAATGATGGCAGCAGGCTTTGGAGCAGGTTATGTTCCAGAAAAGAAATCAACTCTATGAAAACGCCGCCTACTGACCAATCAGCTCTCTTGGAAATGACATCACCATCTGTGAGCGGTTTGGTAGGGATATTGAAATAAATTTTAATATGAACGGCTATTTATTTTAGGTTAGTAGCTATCTTCACAGAGACTGGTCATGTTCCGCCCCACCTTTTACGATGTGGGCGCAGGTAATGAGGTGAGTTTTCAGAAGCCTAAATGTTAAGATTCAGTCTTTCAACTTCTATCTGAGCACATTTTATGGCATGAATGGATTTTTTGGTTTCATTGCTTTATGAAGTTAATTTAGAACAATGTTTGGAACACTTTTGAGTGTGTCAAATAAATTAATCTCATTTTGAAGTGACGAGAACTTTTTAAAGTGAGGTGGAAGACCACTTATTCAGTGCTGTTCATTTAGGCTTTTTTTTTCCTGTAGCGTTACAGTTTGCTCTTTGTTTTAGGCCGCTCTGCTGCCAGTGGACTTATTCATGTCTGCGATTGGCGATACTAGTCATGATATGAGGGAGACCTATTTCCTGCTCAACATTTCTATCAAACAGTTTTGAAAAGTGAAGAAGACATGTCCCCTGCATCCCCAGCAGGAATGATGGCAGCAGGCTCCTCATAGTGATATTGAACATGGAGGGCTCTGTGGTCAAATAGGGCAAGAATACATATGAACGTCCAGTTAGACTTTCTAATGAAGGTCCGAACAAAATGCTGTGTCAGTCCATCTTGCATATGTTGAGATATTTCACCGGATATATTCCCCCCAGGATGAACTAATAATATAATAATAATAAAACTAATAATAACTTTTGATGATCCGCGGACTCTAGCGCCATCATTAGGGCAACATGTTAATGTGTCCAACACTGTGACCAAATACCTTCAGAACTAATGACATCCCCATCAGCCTGAGCTGTATGCTATTTACTGCTATTTAGCAAATGTTAGCATGCTAACACGCTAAACTAAGATGGTGAACATGGTAAACAATATACACACGCTAAAATCGGCAGTTAGCATCCTGATGTTTGCATTTAGCTCCAAGCACCATAGCCTCACAGAGCTGCTAGTGTGGTCGCAGACTCCTAGCCTTAAGTAATAGTAAAAAGTAGTAATAGAAATAAAATAGTAAAACTGAAAATAATTGCAGCATTCTCAGCCAATAGATGTTATTTACTGTAAAATTATATTATATATTAGAATAAATTTAAACTGGAAGAAAAACAAGCTGCACGGAGTACATGCTCATTACAGCAAACATGCAGCAGCCAGCCCTCCTGTCCCCACCGACCTCACCTGTGTGTGTGTGTGTGTGTGTGTGTGTGTGTGTGTGTGTGTGCTCTAAATGCTCAGCTGATGGATTGTTTTGATTGTCTTTTATTTACAGGGCCAATTATGCTGTGTTTCCCAGCAGCCTTTGCAGCGGCAGACTGAATGACTGAATAGAGTCACCATGACAACCTCCCTGTTTTCTTTCTGTAGGATCGGTCACATCAACGCTTATGTTCATGAACCTTATTTCACGTCATTTAAATGGCCTCGTCGCTGTCGGTGGGCTCCCTCTCTGCAGTGGATCTGTGTGGTGGTTTTGTTTTGATTCAACTTTTGATGAACTTTTAAGATGTGGGTTTTGGCTCCGTCAGTTTCACACAGTTATTTATTCTCTGTGGAGATGGAATTATTCCTTTCAGAAGTCTCTGATTCTTTTTGTCACTTTTCTTGTCAGTTTCAATGTCCTTGATTTGTTTTCTCTATCGATGACTTTTCCTCTATTTTAAACGTTCTATTTAGTCCATTTCTCTTCTGTTTTAAGTTCATTACTTCTTGGTGCTTTGTCTTTCTTTGCCTCTTCCACCTGTCTTGCATCCTTTAGTCTATCCTCCTTCCTTCCTTCTTTCCTCAGTTTTGTGTTTTTCTTTTTTCCCTCCCCATCATGTCCTTTTGAACAGACAAAAAACACAACAAATAAAAATCAGTGTTTTAATAAATAACCTGCACAATCCACACACCAAATACAAGACAACTTTTTCATCTGGTAGTATAACAAAAGTGGAGTGGTTCTTATATTTGAGGACTAAACATTGAAGTAAACAGTGCAGATTGACTGCTGTCCTCATTAAAGAGCTAGACTCACACAGAAACACTAGTTTTTCATGTAGCAGTACAATACATGTCATGACTTTGTGCAGGTTGGAATCTGTTTTTTTGTTGTTGTTTGTGTTTCAGTTCTGTTTTTCTCGTTTTAACAGACAAAAACAACAAATGGACAAAAAACCTGCACACTGTAAGCTCAGGACGCCGCAGCAGACATGCAGGCTGTAGATAAGATGCTCATCAATGCTGCTAAGCAACACGATGCTTTTCCCAAAATCTATGAGTCCCTGAGATGTACTTAGTCATCTGAATCTGCAAACTTAAAAGAAACCGAGACCGTGGAAACATTTACGCTTGTTTATAAATGTGCACCACAGGAACATTTCATTGCTGCACTCCTTAAACACAGTAACAGTCCCTCTAAATATTAGTTCTAACTAATTATTTTGTATTATATTATATAAATACAGGGCTGGACTGGGACAAAAAATCGGCCCTGGCATTTTTGGCCTAGGCAGCCCACCAAAATCAGTTGGACACCCCTCACCAATAGCCTACACCATCGATCCATTTAGGGGGTCAGATTAGGGGTGTGATCAAACACTGAGACGTAACATTTGCACAAGATTGGTGTGCATGACAACAAGACAAAAATATATTGTAATAGACCTGATATTTCGAAAATATATTTTTAGATTAAATATTTGATAAGTGATTTTTAGCATTAAACACTTAATTTCCTGCATTCTGGAGACATTTTCTGCACCAATTTGTGGTGGAAAAGTCTTTATTTTTATAAAGGGAAGCACAAAATTCAGGTGGCAAGTGACAATTCACAATATAAAAATATAATAAAATATAATGCAGTAATCAGTTTCTTATTATTATTTTTTGCTTAAGTTACTTTTTTTGGACAATGCAGATGTTTCTTTTATATTTACATTGCATTGCAGGTTTTCTTACTGTGCAAATAAACCTTTCTCATAACATTTCTTGGTGCAAGCCATTTTTCAACATTTTAAAAAATACTTTCAAAAAGTGTTGGCTACATGTCCCCAGCATCCCCACTGTAAATGACCCGTTTTTTAACAGTTTTAACAGTTATATAAATAAATAATTTACGTTACACAGGCCCCAAAGGTGCATCGGCCCACCGGGCATTTGTCCAGTATGCCAGATTACCAGTACAGCCCTGTATAAACACGAAGACATAGGTTGGATAAGAAATAGTTTGACCTTTTGTACTTACTATTTATTTTAACTAGTCTTGTTTCGATGTTTGTGTTTAATAAAGAAACCAAAGCTGGGGCCTGTACCACGAAGCAGGATTTGAGCTTATCCAGGTAACTTCGGGGTTAACCCTGGGCTTTCAGTACCACGACAGTGGTTCACTTCTTACCGGGGTAGATCTCCATGTTAAACTTATGCTGAACGGCTAACCTGCTCTGGAGCAGGTTATGTTCCAGATAAGAGATCAACTCTATGAAAACGCCGCCTACTGACCAATCAGCTCTCTTGGAAATGACATCACCATCTGTAGGAGATCCCACAGACTGGTTTATTGGCTGCTTTTGCTGCGGAGATGTGGAGAAACTTTTGTAGGCTATAGCGACATCATCCTACAGAGACTGACTGAAAGCCTTGTAAGCTACTATTTTACAGGTTTTGCAGTAAGCCTACTTACTGCTTTCAGATGTGTTTTATATTTTTTATTTGCTCCCCAGTCTGTTTCACACAGCCTGCCGCAGCCGCTAAAATAAATGGGTTTCATTTTGCTTATGTGAGGCTGAATATTATGAGCGGTTTGGTAGGGATATTGAAATAAATTTTAATATGAACGGCTATTTATTTTAGGTTAGTAGCTATCTTCACAGAGACTGGTCATGTTCCGCCCCACCTTTTGCGATGTGGGCGCAGGTAATGAGGTGAGTTTTCAGAAGCCTAAATGTTAAGATTCAGTCTTTCAACTTCTATCTGAGCACATTTTATGGCATGAATAGATTTTTTGGTTTCATTGCTTTATGAAGTTAATTTAGAACAATGTTTGGAACACTTTTGAGTGTGTTAAATAAATTAATCTCATTTTTGAAGTGACGAGAACTTTTTAAAGTGAGGTGGAAGACCACTTATTCAGTGCCCGAGTCTTTTAATGTGGAAACGCAGACACACAGCCGAGCTGATTATCATCATCATTATTATGGACTATGCCTGTTCATTTAGGCACACTTGTCTGCGTTTCTTAGTCCATGTCGTATTTCTGTAGTGTTACAGTTTGCTCTTTGTTTTAGGCTGCTCTGCTGCCAGTGGACTTATTCATGTCTGTGATTGGTCATCTGCTGCTAACTTCGCCTCTTTTATATGAACGCGCTCACGGCTGGATTGGTCCTGGTGTTACTATTTAAAGTCTAATTATCAAACCACATTTTCCAATTTATAAAATATTCACCGGATTCTTGCCAATCAGT
The DNA here is from genome assembly GCF_021292245.1 of Micropterus dolomieu. Classification (NCBI taxonomy): domain Eukaryota; kingdom Metazoa; phylum Chordata; class Actinopteri; order Centrarchiformes; family Centrarchidae; genus Micropterus; species Micropterus dolomieu. The sequence goes on along the minus strand of NC_060156.1, from coordinate 27,756,252 downwards.
TTCTCAAGTGGATAAAAGTCTTCTATTCTTGTTTTGGTTGAAGTAAACAAGAAAAGAAAAAGATGATTTCCATGAACAACAACAAAAGGTGAAATACTGTATTATAAAAATATTAAACCTTTAAAATCAGTTTTAATCGCCATCTTTCAGTCTCTTGTCTTAATAATTTACTCTTCTTCCAACCTTTGTTCTTTTCTTTCGGTCTCCAACATACAGTTTCCTCAGCACACTGTGTTTTAGTATGAAGCATTGTAATCTGTCAACCAGCATGTGGGCATGCTGGATTTTACAGGGCATTATTCATCAGGACAGTGCTGGAAAGGCACTGGCAGCGCTGTAATGCTATGAATTGTGGGTAAACAAGAGTAAAGATGGCTGGATTCATGTAATCTGGTGGTAAATCACAGCGGGGGCTCTGCAGGCAGGAGGTGGTGGAGGAGGAAGAGGAAAAGGCTCAGTGTGTTGTTGGATGGTGAGATGAAAACTCAGCAGATGTTTCAGTCTAGACCTAAGTGGTGTACCATCCGTAGAGCCACGTGACTAAAAACAGTTCTATGTAAAATATATGTGTAAAACTCTCAATTCAACAGGTATCAAGATGCCAAATAAGTACTTACCTGGTTCTACCAGCTGAAATGACAACAGTTACTGGCAGATTTTATCAACTGTAGCAAAAAGTGACAGTAATTTAAGGATTAAGGATTTATTTGGTGTTTAGAATCAAAGAATCTGATCTATAATTTTGTTGTTTCTGTGAGTAGTCTTTGCCTGACGCTTAATGCTATTTAATGCTGATAAATTAGAAAGGGAGAACCCTTCAAAAGGGTGTTAACAAGGCACTCGATGGCCACATAATGTGAAATTCAGTGATAGAGCTTCAAATCAAATCATCAGTCGATGATCCGTGTAGAAGATGTGGAAATACAGAAAAAACTGTTGCAGGGTGGACCTGAAGTCAAAATTAACAGAAGGAAAGTGACCAACATGTCCTCATTTTGTAGGCACATACACACAGTGAAACTTTTCTCTTTACTGGGTGTGTGTGTGTGTGTGTGAGAATGTATGCCTGCCTGTGCGTGTGGGTGTGAGAAATTCAGTTTACTGAAGCGAGCTCTTTCTTTTTTCTATTCGTGTTTTATGAGTTGTTTTATTAAAGCGTCAGTCTGTCGTGGTCGTCGTTGTCCTCCTCCTCCTCCTCCTCCTCCCACCTCGTCCCGCTCGCTATTCTCTCTCCTCCTCGTATTCAGCTGATAAAAGTCGAGCTGTGGGAAGAGGAGTTCTCTCCGGGGAAGCATGTTCACATGTAGCGATGTTCTTAAATAAAAATGTGATTATAATCAACACTTAAAAATGTCCTTGAGCCTCTTCCAGAAATCTGATTTCACTGAGGACCATTTCCCAGTTTTGAGTTTAGCGTTAAGTCTTTCAGCACACACACTTATCTAAATTTTTTAAATCAGAGAAATAAATTTGAGTTGTCATGCAAGCAACTCAGACAGGACTTCAGCAGTGGAAGTCAAAGTTCGCTGTGCAGCACAAAAGAACACAAAGCAACACAATTAAAGATGATTTACTGTAAAGTAAGAGATGTCAGGAAATTTACTGAAATACAACTATATGTGTCATCTTTAACTGCGGACACTATTCATAATGGACTGAATAAAGCTACCCATACAGCAGAGATGCTAACAAGTCTTTGAGCTAGAGTCCAAGTCAAGTCTCAATCACTCCTGGTTATAATAAATGTTGTATCACCTGCTGCGTTCAATCCAGGCTGCTTATAAAACTGCATAGCTATAAGGGCTTCTGTAACTGTGAGCTGTTTTTCACTTACAGAGCACAACCATGTAATGTGCAATGCAATTAATGACAGCTTATAAGCTGCTATAAGTCAACGCACACTGCAGACTCTCAAACACAGTGTAACGTTAACTAATGTTAAATAAAACTAACATGATCATCAATAAACCTGTAACCTGCTTTTCACTTACAGAGCATAACCATGTAGCCTTATGCGTTTACAACTAATCACAACTACTGTAAGTCAACACATCCCCCAGACTCTGAAACCAGTCTCTCATTAATGAAATCAACACTTTTAAGGGCAGAAACTTACCTTTCAATCAATATAGGTGAAACTCGAAAAATTTGCATATCGTGCAAAAGTTCATTTATTTCAGTAATTCAACTTAAAAGGTGAAACTAATATATTATATAGACTCATTACATGCAAAGTGAGATATTTCAAGCCTTTATTTGATATAATTTCGATGATTATTGCGTACAGCTTATGAAAACCCCAAATTCAAAATCTCAGAAAATTAGAATATTGTGAAAAGGTTCAGTATTGTAGGCTCAAAGTGTCACACTCTAATCAGCTAATTAATCCAAAACACCTGCGAAGGGTTCCTGAGCCTCTAATTGGTCTCTCAGTCTGGTTCAGTGGAAATCACAATCATGGGGAAGACTGCTGACCTGACAGTTGTGCAGAAAACCATCATTGACACCCTCCACAAGGAGGGAAAGCCTCAAAAGGTAATTGCAAAAGAAGTTAGATGTTCTCAAAGTGCTGTATCAAGGCACATTAATAGAAAGTTAAGTGGAAGGGAAAAGTGTGGAAGAAAAAGGTGCACAAGCAGCAGGGATGACCGT